>NW_026607624.1:0-133338 GCF_029499605.1 Hyla sarda
TATGCGAGCGAGCCAGATAAGAGAGCGAGCCAGACAATTAAGCAAGCGAGCGAGCCAGATATGAGAGCAAGAGAGCCAGATATGAGAGCAAGCGAGCGAGCCGGATATGAGAGCAAGCGAGCAAGCCAGATATGAGAGCAAGCGAGCGAGACAGATTTGAGAGCGAGCGAGACAGATGTGCGAGCGAGCCATAAAAGAGAGCGAGCCAGACAAGAGAGCAAGCGAGCGAGCCAGATATGAGAGCAAGCGAGCGAGCTAGATATGAGAGCAAGCGAGCGAGCCAGATTTGAGAGCGAGCAAGCCAGATATGAGAGCAAGCGAGCGAGCCAGATTTGAGAGCGAGCGAGCCAGATATGCGAGCGAGCAATAAAAGAGAGCAAGACAGACAAGAGAGCAAGCGAGCGAGCCAGATATGAGAGCAAGCGAGCCAGCAAGAAATGAGAGCAAGCGAGCCAGCCAGATGTGAGAGCGAGCGAGCCAGATATGCGAGCAAGCCAGATAAGAGAGCGAGCCAGACAAGAGAGCAAGCGTGAAAGCCAGATATGAGAGCGAGCGAGCCAGACATGAGAGCAAGCGAGCAAGCCAGATATGAGAGCGATCGAGCCAGATAAGAGAGCAAGCGTGCGAGCCAGATATGCTAGCGAGCAAGCCAGATAAGAGAGCGAGCCAGACAAGAGAGCAATCGAGCGAACCAGATATGAGAGCAAGCGAGCCAGCCAGATATGAGAGCGAGCGAGCCAGATATGAGAGCGAGCAAGACAAGAGAGAAAGCGAGCGAGCCAGATTTGAGAGCGAGCGAGCCAGATATGCGAGCGAGCCAGAGAAGAGAGCGAGCCAGACAAGAGAGCAAGCGAGCCAGATATGAGAAAAAGCGAGCGAGCCAGATATGAGAGCAAGCGAGCGAGCCAGATATGAGAGCAAGCGAGCAAGCCAGATATGAGAGCAAGCGAGCGAGCCAGATTTGAGAGCGAGCGAGCCAGATATGCGAGCGAGCCAGATAAGAGAGTGAGCCAGACAAGAGAGCAAGCGAGCGAGCCAGATGTGAGAGCAAGCGAGCAAGCCAGATATGAGAGCGAAGCAAGCCAGACATGAGAGCGAGCAAGCCAGATATGCGAGCGAGCGAGCCAGATAAGAGAGCGAGCCAGACAAGAGATCAAGCGAGCGAGCCAGATGTGAGAGCAAGCTAGCCAGATATGCGAGCGAGCCATAAAAGAGAGCGAGACAGACAAGAGAGCAAGCGAGCGAGCCAGATATGAGAGCGAGCTAGCAAGGCAGATATAAGAGCGAGCCAGATAAGAAAGCGAGCCAGACAAGAGAGCAAGCGAGCCAGATATGAGAGCAAGCGAGCCAAATAAGAGAGCAAGCCAGACAAGAGAGCAAGCATGCGAGCCAGATATGTTAGCGAGCAAGCCAGATAAGAGAGCGAGCCAGACAAGAGAGCAAGCGAGCGAGCCAGATATGAGAGCAAGCGAGCCAGCCAGATATGAGAGCGAGCGAGCCAGATAAGAGAGCGAGCAAGACAAGTGAGCAAGCGAGCTAGCCAGATATGAGAGCAAGCGAGCGAGCCAGATTTGAGAGCGAGCGAGCCAGATATGCGAGCGAGCCAGATAAGAGAGCGAGCCAGACAAGAGAGCAAGCGAGCGTGCCAGATATGAGAGCAAGCGAGCGAGCCGAATATGAGAGCAAGCGAGCAAGCCAGATATGAGAGTGAGCGAGCATGCCAGATATGAGAGCAAGCGAGCGAGCCAGATATGCAAACGAGCCATAAAAGAGAGTGAGACAGACAAGAGAGCAAGCAAGCGAGCCAGATATGAGAGTAAGCGAGCCAGCCAGAGATGAGAGCAAGCGAGCCAGCCAGATGTGAGAGCGAGCGAGCCAGATATGCGAACGAGCCAGATATGCGAGCGAGCCAGACAAGAGAGCAAGCGAGAAAGCCAGATATGAGAGCGAGCCAGACATGAGAGCAAGCGAGCGAGCCAGACATGAGAGCAAGCGATCGAGCCAGATATGAAAGCGAGCGAGCCAGATAACAGAGCGAGCCAGACAAGAGAGCAAGCGAGCGAGCCAGATATGAGAGCAAGCGAGCCAGCCAGATATGAGAGCGAGCGAGCCAGATAAGAGAGTGAGCAAGACAAGAGAGCAAGCGAGCTAGCCACATTTGAGAGTAAGCGAGCGAGCCAGATGTGAGAGCGAGCGAGCAAGATATGCGAGCGAGCCAGATAAGAGAGCGAGCCAGATAAGAGAGCGAGCCAGACATGAGAGCAGCGAGCAAGCCAGATGTGAGAGAGAGCAAGCCAGATAAGAGAGCGAGCCAGACAATTAAGCAAGCGAGCGAGCCAGATATGAGAGCAAGAGAGCCAGATATGAGAGCAAGCGAGCGAGCCAGATATGAGAGCAAGCGAGCCAGCCAGATATGAGAGCGAGCGAGCCAGATAAGAGAGCGAGCAAGACAAGAGAGCAAGCGAGCTAGCCAGACAAGAGAGCAAGCGAGCGAGCCAGATATGAGAGCAAGCCAGATATGAGAGCGAGGGAGCCAGACATGAGAGCGAGCGAGTAAGATATGAAAGCGAGCGAGCCAGATATGAGAGCGAACGAGCCAGACATGAGAGCAAGCGAGCGAGCCACATTTGAGAGCAAGCGAGCGAGCCAGATGTGAGAGCGAGCGAGCAAGATATGCGAGCGAGCCAGATAAGAGAGCTAGCCAGACAATTAAGCAAGCGAGCGAGCCAGATATGAGAGTAAGAGAGCCAGATATGAGAGCAAGCGAGCGAGCCAGATATGAGAGCAAGCGAGCCAGCCAGATATGAGAGCGAGCGAGCCAGATAAGAGAGCGAGCAAGACAAGAGAGCAAACGAGCTAGCCAGATATGAGTGCAAGCGAGCTAGCCAGATATGAGAGCAAGCAAGCGAGCCAGATTTGAGAGTGAGCGCGCAAGATATGCGAGCGAGCCAGATAAGAGAGCGAGCCAGACAAGAGAGCAAGCGAGCGAGCCAGATATGAGAGCAAGCGAGCAAGCCAGATATGACAGCGAGCGAGCCAGACATGAGACGGAGCGAGTAAGATATGAGAGCGAGCGAACCAAATATGCGAGCGAGCAAGCGAGCGAGCCAGATGTGAGAGCGAGCGAGCCAGATATGCGAGCGAGCCATAAAAGAGAGCGAGACAGACAAGAGAGCAAGCGAGCGAGCCAGATATGAGAGCGAGCCAGACAAGAGAGCAAGCGAGCGAGACAAATATGAGAGCAAGCGAGCCAGCTAGATGTGAGAGCGAGCGAGCCAGATATGTGAGCAAGCCAGATAAGAGAGCGAGCCAGACAAGAGAGCAAGCGAGCGAGCCAGATATGAGAGCAAGCGAGCGAGCCAGATATGAGAGCGAGCGAGCCAGATAAGAGAGCAAGCCAGACAAGAGAGCAAGCGTGCAAGCCAGATATGCTAGCGAGCAAGCCAGATAAGAGAACGAGCCAGACAAGAGAGCAAGCGAGCGAGCCGGATATGAGAGCAAGCGAACCAGCCAGATATGAGAGCGAGCGAGCCAGATAAGAGAGCGAGCAAGACAAGAGAGAAAGCGAGCTAGCCAAATATGAGAGCAAGCCAGATATGAGAGCGAGCGAGCCAGATATGCGAGCGAGCCAGATAAGAGAGCGAGCCAGACAAGAGAGCAAGCGAGCGAGCCAGATATGAGAACAAGCGAGCGAGCCAGATATGAAAGCAAGCGAGCGAGCCAGATATGAGACCAAGCGAGCAAGCCAGATATGAGAGCAAGCGAGCAAGCCAGATATGAGAGCGAGCGAGCCAGACATGAGAGCGAGCGAGCCAGAAATGCGAGCGAGCGAGCCAGATAAGAGAGCGAGCCAGACAAGAGAGCAAGCGAGCGAGCCAGATGTGAGAGCAAGGGAGCCAGATATGCGAGCGAGCCATAAAAGAGAGCGAGACAGACAACAGAGCAAGCGAGCGAGCCAGATATGAGAGCAAGCTAGCAAGGCAGATATAAGAGCGAGCCAGATATGAAAGCGAGCCAGACAAGAGAGCAAGCGAGCCAGATATGAGAGCAAGGGAGCCAGCTAGATGTGAGAGCGAGCGAGCCAGGTATGAGAGCGAGCCAGATAAGAGAGCGAGCCAGACAAGAGAGCAAGCGAGAAAGCCAGATATGAGAGCGAGCGAGCCAGACATGAGAGCAAGCGAGCGAGCCAGATATGAGAGCGAGCGAGCCAGATAAGAGAGCAAGCCAGACAAGAAAGCAAGCGTGCGAGCCAGATATGCTAGCGAGCTAGCCAGATAAGAGAGCGAGCCAGACAAGAGAGCAAGCGAGCAAGCCAGATATGAGAGCAAGCGAGCCAGCCAGATATGAGAGCGAGCGAGCCAGATAAGAGAGCGAGCAAGACAAGAGAGCAAGCGAGCTAGCCAGATATGAGAGCAAGCGAGCGAGCCAGATTTGAGAGCGAGCGAGCCAGATATGCGAGCGAGCCAGACAAGAGAGTAAGCGAGCGAGCCAGATATGAGAGCAAGCGAGCGAGCCGGATATGAGAGCAAGCCAGCAAGCCAGATATGAGAGCAAGCGAGCGAGCCAGATTTGAGAGCGAGCGAGCCAGATATGCGAGCGAGCCATAAAAGAGAGCAAGCGAGCGAGCCAGATATGAGAGCAAGCGAGCCAGCCAGAAATGAGAGCAAGCGAGCCAGCCAGATGTGAGAGTGAGCGAGCCAGATATGCGAGCAAGCCAGATAAGAGAGCGAGCCAGACAAGAGAGCAAGCGAGAAAGCCAGATATGAGAGCGAGCGAGCCAGACATGAGAGCAAGCGAGCGAGCCAGATATGAGAGCGATCGAGCCAGATAAGAGAGCAAGCGTGCGAGCCAGATATGCTAGCGAGCAAGCCAGATAAGAGAGCGAGCGAACCAGACATGAGAGCGAGTGAGCAAGCCAGATATGAGAGCGAGCGAACCAGACATGAGAGCGAGCGAGCCAGATATGCGAGCGAGCGAGCCAGATAAGAGAGCGAGCCAGACAAGAGAGCAAGCGTGCGAGCCAGATATGCTAGCGAGCAAGCCAGATAAGAGAGCGAGCGAGCCAGACAAGAGAGCAAGCGAGCAAGCCAGATATGAGAGCGAGCGAACCAGACATGAGAGCGAGCGAGCCAGATATGCGAGCAAGCGAGCCAGATAAGAGAGCGAGCCAGACAAGAGAGCAAGCGAGCGAGCCAGATGTGAGAGCAAGCTAGCCAGATATGCGAGCGAGCCATAAAAGAGAGCGAGACAGACAAGAGAGCAAGCGAGCGAGCCAGATATGAGAGCGAGCTAGCAAGGCAGATATAAGAGCGAGCCAGATAAGAGAGCAAGCCAGACAAGAGAGCAAGCGAGCCAGATATGAGAGCAAGCGAGCCAGCTAAATGTGAGAGCGAGCGAGCCAGATATGCAAGCGAGCCAGATAAGAGAGCGAGCCAGACAAGAGAGCAAGCGAGCGAGCCAGATATGAGAGCAAGCGAGCGAGCTGGATATGAGAGCAAGCGAGCAAGCCAGATTTGAGAGCAAGCGAGCCAGATATGCGAGCGAGCCATAAAAGAGAGCGTGACAGACAAGAGAGCAAACGAGCGAGCCAGATATGAGAGCAAGCGAGCCAGCCAGAAATGAGAGCAAGCGAGCCAGCCAGATGTGAGAGCGAGCGAGCCAGGTATGAGAGCAAGCCAGATAAGAGAGCGAGCCAGACAAGAGAGCAAGCGAGTAAGCCAGATATGAGAGCGAGCGAGCCAGACATGAGAGCAAGCGAGCGAGCCAGATATGAGAGCGAGCGAGCCAGATAAGAGATTAAGCCAGACAAGAGAGCAAGCGTGCGAGCCAGATATGCTAGCGAGCAAGCCAGATAAGAGAGCGAGCCAGACAAGAGAGCAAGCGTGCGAGCCAGATATGCTAGCGAGCAAGCCAGATATGAGAGCGAGCCAGACAACAGAGCAAGCGAGCGAGGCAGATATGAGAGCAAGCGAGCCAGCCAGATATGAGAGCGAGCAAGCCAGATAAGAGAGCGAGCAAGACAAGAGAGCAAGCGAGCGAGCCAGATATGAGAGCAAGCGAGCCAGCCAGATATGAGAGCGAGCGAGCCAGATAAGAGAGCGAGCAAGACAAGAGAGCAAGCGAGCTAGCCAGATATGAGAGCAAGCGAGCGAGCCAGATTTGAGAGCGAGCGAGCCAGATATGCGAGCGAGCCAGATAAGAGAGCGAGCCAGACAAGAGAGCAAGCGAGCGAGCCAAACATGAGAGCATGCGAGCGAGCCGAATATGAGAGCAAGCGAGCAAGCCAGATATGAGAGTGAGCTAGCAAGCCAGATATGAGAGCAAGCGAGCGAACCAGATATGCAAACGAGCCATAAAAGAGAGTGAGACAGACAAGAGAGCAAGCGAGCGAGCCAGATATGAGAGCAAGCGAACCAGCCAGAAATGAGAGCAAGCGAGCGAGCCAGATGTGAGAGCGAGCGAGCCAGATATGCGAGCGAGCCAGATATGTGAGCGAGCCAGATAAGAGAGCGAGCCAGACAAGAGAGCAAGCGAGAAAGCCAGATATGAGAGCGAGCGAGCCAGACATGAGAGCAAGCGAGCGAGCCAGACATGAGAGCAAGCGAGCGAGCCAGATATGAAAGCGAGCGAGCCAGATAAGAGAGCAAGCCAGACAAGAGAGCAAGCGTGCGAGCCAGATATGCTAGCGAGCAAACCAGATAAGAGAGCGAGCGAGACAAGAGAGCAAGCGAGCAAGCCAGATATGAGAGCGAGCCAGATATGCGAGCGAGCGAGCCAGATAAGAGAGCGAGCCAGACAAGAGAGCAAGCGAGCAAGCCAGATGTGAGAGCGAGCGAGCAAGATATGCGAGCGAGCCAGATAAGAGAGCGAGCCAGACAATTAAGCAAGCGAGCGAGCCAGATATGAGAGCAAGAGAGCCAGATATGAGAGCAAGCGAGCGAGCCAGATATGAGAGCAAGCGAATCAGCCAGATATGAGAGCGAGCGAGCCAGATAAGAGAGCGAGCAAGACAAGAGAGCAAGCGAGCTAGCCAGATATGAGAGCAAGCGAGCGAGCCAGATTTGAGAGCGAGCGAGCCAGATATGCGAGCGAGCCAGATAAGAGAGCGAGTCAGACAAGAGAGCAAGCGAGCGAGCCAGATATGAGAGCAAGCGAGCGAGCCGGATATGAGAGCAAGCGAGCAAGCCAGATATGAGAGCAAGCGAGCGAGGCAGATTTGAGAGCGAGCGAGACAGATATGCGAGCGAGCCATAAAAGAGAGCGAGCCAGACAAGAGAGCAAGCGAGCGAGCCAGATATGAGAGCAAGCGAGCGAGCCAGATATGAGAGCAAGCGAGCGAGCCAGATTTGAGAGCGAATAAGTCAAATATGAGAGCAAGCGAGCGAGCCAGATTTGAGAGCGAGCGAGCCAGATATGCGAGCGAGCAATAAAAGAGCGAGACAGACAAGAGAGCAAGCAAGCGAGCCAGATATGAGAGCAAGCGAGCCAGCAAGAAATGAGAGCAAGCGAGCCAGCCAGATGTGAAAGCGAGCGAGCCAGATATGCGAGCAAGCCAGATAAGAGAGCGAGCCAGACAAGAGAGCAAGCGAGAAAGCCAGATATGAGAGCGAGCGAGCCAGACATGAGAGCAAGCGAGTAAGCCAGATATGAGAGCGATCGAGCCAGATAAGAGAGCAAGCGTGCGAGCCAGATATGCTAGCGAGCAAGCCATATAAGAGAGCGAGCCAGACAAGAGAGCAAGCGAGCGAACCAGATATGAGAGCAAGCGAGCGAGCCAGATGTGAGAGCGAGACAGATAAGAGAGCAAGCCAGACAAGTGAGCAAGCGTGCGAGCCAGATATGTTAGCGAGCAAGCCAGATAAGAGAGCGAGCCAGACAAGAGAGCAAGCGAGCGAGCCAGATATGAGAGCAAGCGAACCAGCCAGATATGAGAGCGAGCGAGCCAGATATGAGAGCGAGCAAGACAAGAGAGAAAGCGAGCGAGCCAGATATGAGAGCAAGCGAGCGAGCCAGATATGAGAGCAAGCGAGCGAGCCAGATTTGAGAGCGAGCAAGCCAGATATGAGAGCAAGCGAGCGAGCCAGATTTGAGAGCGAGCGAGCCAGATATGCGAGCGAGCAATAAAAGAGAGCGAGACAGACAAGAGAGCAAGCGAGCGAGCCAGATATGAGAGCAAGCGAGCCAGCAAGAAATGAGAGCAAGCGAGCCAGCCAGATGTGAGAGCGAGCGAGCCAGATATGCGAGCAAGCCAGATAAGAGAGCGAGCCAGACAAGAGAGCAAGCGAGAAAGCCAGATATGAGAGCGAGCGAGCCAGACATGAGAGCAAGCGAGCAAGCCAGATATGAGAGCGATCGAGCCAGATAAGAGAGCAAGCGTGCGAGCCAGATATGCTAGCGAGCAAGCCAGATAAGAGAGCGAGCCAGACAAGAGAGCAAGCGAGCGAACCAGATATGAGAGCAAGCGAGCGAGCCAGATGTGAGAGCGAGACAGATAAGAGAGCAAGCCAGACAAGTGAGCAAGCGTGCGAGCCAGATATGCTAGCGAGCAAGCCAGATAAGAGAGCGAGCCAGACAATAGAACAAGCGAGCGAGCCAGATAAGAGAGCAAGCGAACCAGCCAGATATGTGAGCGAGCGAGCCAGATATGAGAGCGAGCAAGACAAGAGAGAAAGCGAGCGAGCCAGATTTGAGAGCGAGCGAGCCAGATATGCGAGCGAGCCAGAGAAGAGAGCGAGCCAGACAAGAGAGCAAGCGAGCGAGCCAGATATGAGAGCAAGCGAGCGAGCCAGATATGAGAGCGAGTCAGATAAGAGAGTGAGCCAGACAAGAGAGCAAGCGAGCGAGCCAGATATGAGAGTAAGCTAGCGAGCCAGATATGAGAGCAAGCGAGCAAGCCAGATATGAGAGCGAAGCGAGCCAGACATGAGAGCGAGCGAGCCAGATGAGCGAGCGAGCCAGATAAGAGAGCGAGCCAGACAAGAGATCAAGCGAGCGAGCCAGATGTGAGCAAGCTAGCCAGATATGCGAGCGAGCCATAAAAGAGAGCGAGACAGACAAGAGAGCAAGCGAGCGAGCCAGATATGAGAGCGAGCTAGCAAGGCAGATATAAGAGCGAGCCAGATAAGAAAGCGAGCCAGACAAGAGAGCAAGCGAGCCAGATATGAGAGCAAGCGAGCCAGCTAGATGTGAGAGCGAGCGAGCCAGGTATGCGAGCGAGCCAGATAAGAGAGCGAGCCAGACAAGAGAGCAAGCGAGAAAGCCAGATATGAGAGCGAGCCAGACATGAGAGCAAGCGAGCGAGCCAGATATGAGAGCGAGCGAGCCAGATAAGAGAGCAAGCCAGACAAGAGAGCAAGCATGCGAGCCAGATATGTTAGCGAGCAAGCCAGATAAGAGAGCGAGCCAGACAAGAGAGCAAGCGAGCGAGCCAGATATGAGAGCAAGCGAGCCAGCCAGATATGAGAGCGAGCGAGCCAGATAAGAGAGCGAGCAAGACAAGAGAGCAAGCGAGCTAGCCAGATATGTGAGCAAGCGAGCGAGCCAGATTTGAGAGCGAGCGAGCCAGATATGCGAGCGAGCCAGATAAGAGAGCGAGCCAGACAAGAGAGCAAGCGAGCGTGCCAGATATGAGAGCAAGCGAGCGAGCCGAATATGAGAGCAAGCGAGCAAGCCAGATATGAGAGTGAGCAAGCATGCCAGATATGAGAGCAAGCGAGCGAGCCAGATATGCAAACGAGCCATAAAAGAGAGTGAGACAGACAAGAGAGCAAGCGAGCGAGCCAGATATGAGAGCAAGCGAGCCAGCCAGAGATGAGAGCAAGCGAGCCAGCCAGATGTGAGAGCGAGCGAGCCAGATATGCGAGCGAGCCAGATATGCGAGCGAGCCAGATAAGAGAGCGAGCCAGACAAGAGAGCAAGCGAGAAAGCCAGATATGAGAGCGAGCCAGACATGAGAGCAAGCGAGCGAGCCAGACATGAGAGCAAGCGATCGAGCCAGATATGAAAGCGAGCGAGCCAGATAAGAGAGCGAGCCAGACAAGAGAGCAAGCGAGCGAGCCAGATATGAGAGCAAGCGAGCCAGCCAGATATGAGAGCGAGCGAGCCAGATAAGAGAGCGAGCAAGACAAGAGAGCAAGCGAGCTAGCCACATTTGAGAGCAAGCGAGCGAGCCAGATGTGAGAGCGAGCGAGCAAGATATGCAAGCGAGCCAGATAAGAGAGCAGCGAGCAAGCCAGATGTGAGAGAGAGCAAGCCAGATAAGAGAGCGAGCCAGACAATTAAGCAAGCGAGCGAGCCAGATATGAGAGCAAGAGAGCCAGATATGAGAGCAAGCGAGCGAGCCAGATATGAGAGCAAGTGAGCCAGCCAGATATGAGAGCGAGCGAGCCAGATAAGAGAGCGAGCAAGACAAGAGAGCAAGCGAGCTAGCCAGACAAGAGAGCAAGCGAGCGAGCCAGATATGAGAGCAAGCCAGATATGAGAGCGAGGGAGCCAGACATGAGAGCGAGCGAGTAAGATATGAAAGCGAGCGAGCCAGATATGAGAGCGAACGAGCCAGACATGAGAGCAAGCGAGCGAGCCACATTTGAGAGCAAGCGAGCGAGCCAGATGTGAGAGCGAGCGAGCAAGATATGCGAGCGAGCCAGATAAGAGAGCTAGCCAGACAATTAAGCGAGCGAGCCAGATATGAGAGCAAGAGAGCCAGATATGAGAGCAAGCGAGCGAGCCAGATATGAGAGCAAGCGAGCCAGCCAGATATGAGAGCGAGCGAGCCAGATAAGAGAGCGAGCAAGACAAGAGAGCAAACGAGCTAGCCAGATATGAGTGCAAGCGAGCTAGCCAGATATGAGAGCAAGCAAGCGAGCCAGATTTGAGAGTGAGCGCGCAAGATATGCGAGCGAGCCAGATAAGAGAGCGAGCCAGACAAGAGAGCAAGCGAGCGAGCCAGATATGAGAGCAAGCGAGCAAGCCAGATATGAGAGCGAGCGAGCCAGACATGAGACGGAGCGAGTAAGATATGAGAGCGAGCGAACCAGATATGCGAGCAAGCGAGCGAGCCAGATGTGAGAGCGAGCGAGCCAGATATGCGAGCGAGCCATAAAAGAGAGCGAGACAGACAAGAGAGCAAGCGAGCGAGCCAGATATGAGAGCAAGCTAGCAAGCCAGATATGAGAGCGAGCCAGATAAGAGAGCGAGCCAGACAAGAGAGCAAGCGAGCGAGACAAATATGAGAGCAAGCGAGCCAGCTAGATGTGAGAGCGAGCGAGCCAGATATGTGAGCAAGCCAGATAAGAGAGCGAGCCAGACAAGAGAGCAAGCGAGCGAGCCAGATATGAGAGCAAGCGAGCGAGCCAGATATGAGAGCGAGCGAGCCAGATAAGAGAGCAAGCCAGACAAGAGAGCAAGCGTGCAAGCCAGATATGCTAGCGAGCAAGCCAGATAAGAGAGCGAGCCAGACAAGAGAGCAAGCGAGCGAGCCGGATATGAGAGCAAGCGAACCAGCCAGATATGAGAGCGAGCGAGCCAGATAAGAGAGCGAGCAAAACAAGAGAGAAAGCGAGCTAGCCAAATATGAGAGCAAGCCAGATATGAGAGCGAGCGAGCCAGATATGCGAGCGAGCCAGATAAGAGAGCGAGCCAGACAAGAGAGCAAGCGAGCGAGCCAGATATGAGAACAAGCGAGCGAGCCAGATATGAAAGCAAGCGAGCGAGCCAGATATGAGAGCAAGCGAGCAAGCCAGATATGAGAGCAAGCGAGCAAGCCAGATATGAGAGCGAGCGAGCCAGACATGAGAGCGAGCGAGCCAGAAATGCGAGCGAGCGAGCCAGATAAGAGAGTGAGCCAGACAAGAGAGCAAGCGAGCGAGCCAGATGTGAGAGCAAGGGAGCCAGATATGCGAGCGAGCCATAAAAGAGAGTGAGACAGACAAGAGAGCAAGCGAGCGAGCCAGATATGAGAGCAAGCGAACCAGCCAGAAATGAGAGCAGTCGAGCGAGCCAGATGTGAGAGCGAGCGTGCCAGATATGCAAGCCAGACAAGAGAGCAAGCGTGCAAGCCAGATATGCTAGCGAGCAAGCCAGATAAGAGAGCGAGCCAGACAAGAGAGCAAGCGAGCGAGTAGGATATGAGAGCAAGCGAACCAGCCAGATATGAGAGCGAGCGAGCCAGATAAGAGAGCGAGCAAAACAAGAGAGAAAGCGAGCTAGCCAAATATGAGAGCAAGCCAGATATGAGAGCGAGCGAGCCAGATATGCGAGCGAGCCAGATAAGAGAGCGAGCCAGACAAGAGAGCAAGCGAGCGAGCCAGATATGAGAACAAGCGAGCGAGCCAGATATGAAAGCAAGCGAGCGAGCCAGATATGAGAGCAAGCGAGCAAGCCAGATATGAGAGCAAGCGAGCAAGCCAGATATGAGAGCGAGCGAGCCAGACATGAGAGCGAGCGAGCCAGAAATGCGAGCGAGCGAGCCAGATAAGAGAGCGAGCCAGACAAGAGAGCAAGCGAGCGAGCCAGATGTGAGAGCAAGGGAGCCAGATATGCGAGCGAGCCATAAAATAGAGCGAGACAGACAAGAGAGCAAGCGAGCGAGCCAGATATGAGAGCAAGCTAGCAAGGCAGATATAAGAGCGAGCCAGATAAGAAAGCGAGCCAGACAAGAGAGCAAGCGAGCCAGATATGAGAGCAAGGGAGCCAGCTAGATGTGAGAGCGAGCGAGCCAGGTATGAGAGCGAGCCAGATAAGAGAGCGAGCCAGACAAGAGAGCAAGCGAGAAAGCCAGATATGAGAGCGAGCGAGCCAGACATGAGAGCAAGCGAGCGAGCCAGATATGAGAGCGAGCGAGCCAGATAAGAGAGCAAGCCAGACAAGAAAGCAAGCGTGCGAGCCAGATATGCTAGCGAGCTAGCCAGATAAGAGAGCGAGCCAGACAAGAGAGCAAGCGAGCAAGCCAGATATGAGAGCAAGCGAGCCAGCCAGATATGAGAGCGAGCGAGCCAGATAAGAGAGCGAGCAAGAGAAGAGAGCAAGCGAGCTAGCCAGATATGAGAGCAAGCGAGCGAGCCAGATTTGAGAGCGAGCGAGCCAGATATGCGAGCGAGCCAGACAAGAGAGTAAGCGAGCGAGCCAGATATGAGAGCAAGCGAGCGAGCCGGATATGAGAGCAAGCCAGCAAGCCAGATATGAGAGCAAGCGAGCGAGCCAGATTTGAGAGCGAGCGAGCCAGATATGCGAGCGAGCCATAAAAGAGAGCAAGCGAGCGAGCCAGATATGAGAGCAAGCGAGCCAGCCAGAAATGAGAGCAAGCGAGCCAGCCAGATGTGAGAGTGAGCGAGCCAGATATGCGAGCAAGCCAGATAAGAGAGCGAGCCAGACAAGAGAGCAAGCGAGAAAGCCAGATATGAGAGCGAGCGAGCCAGACATGAAAGCAAGCGAGCGAGCCAGATATGAGAGCGATCGAGCCAGATAAGAGAGCAAGCGTGCGAGCCAGATATGCTAGCGAGCATGCCAGATAAGAGAGCGAGCCAGACAAAAGAGCAAGCGAGCGAGCCAGATATGAGAGCAAGCGAGCGAGCCAGATTTGAGAGCGAGCGAGCCAGATATGCGAGCGAGCCAGATAAGAGAGTGAGCCAGACAAGAGAGCAAGCGAGCGAGCCAGATATGAGAGTAAGCGAGCGAGCCAGATATGAGAGCAAGCGAGCAAGCCAGATATGAGAGCGAGCGAACCAGACATGAGAGCGAGCGAGCCAGATATGCGAGCGAGCGAGCCAGATAAGAGAGCGAGCCAGACAAGAGAGCAAGCGAGCGAGCCAGATGTGAGAGCAAGCTAGCCAGATATGCGAGCGAGCCATAAAAGAAAGCGAGACAGACAAGAGAGCAAGCGAGCGAGCCAGATATGAGAGCGAGCTAGCAAGGCAGATATAAGAGCGAGCCAGATAAGAGAGCAAGCCAGACAAGAGAGCAAGCGAGCCAGATATGAGAGCAAGCGAGCCAGCTAGATGTGAGAGCGAGCGAGCCAGATATGCGAGCGAGCCAGATAAGAGAGCGAGCCAGACAAGAGAGCAAGCGAGCGAGCCAGATATGAGAGCAAGCGAGCGAGCCGGATATGAGAGCAAGCGAGCAAGCAAGATATGAGAGCAAGCGAGCGAGCCAGATTTGAGAGCAAGCGAGCCAGATATGCGAGCGAGCCATAAAAGAGAGCGAGACAGACAAGAGAGCAAGCGAGCGAGCCAGATATGAGAGCAAGCGAGCCAGCCAGAAATGAGAGCAAGCGAGCCAGCCAGATGTGAGAGCGAGCGAGCCAGGTATGAGAGCAAGCCAGATAAGAGAGCGAGCCAGACAAGAGAGCAAGCGAGAAAGCCAGATATGAGAGCGAGCGAGCCAGACATGAGAGCAAGCGAGCGAGCCAGATATGAGAGCGAGCGAGCCAGATAAGAGATCAAGCCAGACAAGAGAGCAAGCGTGCGAGCCAGATATGCTAGCGAGCAAGCCAGATAAGAGAGCGAGCCAGACAAGAGAGCAAGCGAGCGAGCCAGATATGAGAGCAAGCGAGTCAGCCAGATATGAGAGCGAGCGAGCCAGATAAGAGAGCGAGCAAGACAAGAGAGCAAGCGAGCTAGCCAGATATGAGAGCAAGCGAGCGAGCCAGATTTGAGAGCGAGCGAGCCAGATATGCGAGCGAGCCAGATAAGAGAGCGAGCCAGACAAGAGAGCAAGCGAGCGTGCCAGATATGAGAGCAAGCGAGTGAGCCGAATATGAGAGCAAGCGAGCAAGCCATATATGAGAGTGAGCGAGCATGCCAGATATGAGAGCAAGCGAGCGAGCCAGATATGCAAACGAGCCATAAAAGATAGTGAGACAGACAAGAGAGCAAGCGAGCGAGCCAGATATGAGAGCAAGCGAGCCAGCCAGAAATGAGAGCAAGCGAGCCAGCCAGATATGAGAGCAAGCGAGCCAGCCAGAAATGAGAGCAAGCGAGCCAGCCAGAGAACGAGCGAGCCAGATATGCGAGCGAGCCAGATACGAGAGCGAGCCAGACAAGAGAGCAAGCGAGAAAGCAAGATATGAGAGCGAGCCAGACATGAGAGCAAGCGAGCCAGACATGAGAGCAAGCGAGCGAGCCAGATATGAAAGCGAGCGAGCCAGATAAGAGAGCAAGCCAGACAAGAGAGCAAGCGTGCGAGCCAGATATGCTAGCGAGCAAACCAGATAAGAGAGCGAGCCAGACAAGAGAGCAAGCGAGCGATCCAGATATGAGAGCAAGCGAGCCAGCCAGATATGAGAGCGAGCGAGCCAGATAAGAGAGGGAGCAAGACAAGAGAGCAAGCGAGCTAGCCACATTTGAGAGCAAGCGAGCGAGCCAGATGTGAGAGCGAGCGAGCAAGATATGCGAGCGAGCCAGATAAGAGAGCGAGCCAGACAAGAGAGCAGCGAGCAAGCCAGATGTGAGAGAGAGCAAGCCAGATAAGAGAGCGAGCCAGACAATTAAGCAAGCGAGCGAGCCAGATCTGAGAGCAAGAGAGCCAGATATGAGAGCAAGCGAGCGAGCCAGATATGAGAGCGAGCGAGCCAGATAAGAGAGCGAGCAAGACAAGAGAGCAAGCGAGCTAGCCAGATATGAGAGCAAGCGAGCGAGCCAGATTTGAGAGCGAGCGAGCCAGATATGCGAGCGAGCCAGATAAGAGAGCGAGCCAGACAAGAGAGCAAGCGAGCGTGCCAGATATGAGAGCAAGCGAGCGAGCCGAATATGAGAGCAAGCGAGCAAGCCATATATGAGAGTGAGCGAGCATGCCAGATATGAGAGCAAGTGAGCGAGCCAGATATGCAAACGAGCCATAAAAGAGAGTGAGACAGACAAGAGAGCAAGCGAGCGAGCCAGATATGAGAGCAAGCGAGCCAGCCAGAAATGAGAGCAAGCGAGCCAGCCAGATGTGAGAGCGAGCGAGCCAGATATGCGAGCGAGCCAGATAAGAGAGCGAGCCAGACAAGAGAGCAAGCGAGAAAGCCAGATATGAGAGCGAGCCAGACATGAGAGCAAGCGAGCCAGACATGAGAGCAAGCGAGCGAGCCAGATATGAAAGCGAGCGAGCCAGATAAGAGAGCAAGCCAGACAAGAGAGCAAGCGTGCGAGCCAGATATGCTAGCGAGCAAACCAGATAAGAGAGCGAGCCAGACAAGAGAGCAAGCGAGCGATCCAGATATGAGAGCAAGCGAGCCAGCCAGATATGAGAGCGAGCGAGCCAGATAAGAGAGGGAGCAAGACAAGAGAGCAAGCGAGCTAGCCACATTTGAGAGCAAGCGAGCGAGCCAGATATGAGAGCAAGCGAGCCAGCCAGATATGAGAGCGAGCGAGCCAGATAAGAGAGCGAGCAAGACAAGAGAGCAAGCGGGCTAGCCAGATATGAGAGCAAGCGAGCTAGCCAGATATGAGAGCAAGCGAGCGAGCCAGATTTGAGAGCGAGCGAGCCAGATATGCGAGCGAGTCAGATAAGAGAGCGAGCCAGACAAGAGAGCAAGCGAGCGAGCCAGATATGAGAGCAAGCCAGATATGAGAGCGAGGGAGCCAGACATGAGAGCGAGCGAGTAAGATATGAAAGCGAGCGAGCCAGATATGAGAGCGAACGAGCCAGACATGAGAGCAAGCGAGCGAGCCAGATATGAGAGCAAGCGAGCCAGCCAGATATGAGAGCGAGCGAGCCAGATAAGAGAGCGAGCAAGACAAGAGAGCAAACGAGCTAGCCAGATATGAGTGCAAGCGAGCTAGCCAGATATGAGAGCAAGCAAGCGAGCCAGATTTGAGAGTGAGCGCGCAAGATATGCGAGCGAGACAGATAAGAGAGCAGCGAGCAAGCCAGATGTGAGAGAGAGCAAGCCAGATAAGAGAGCGAGCCAGACAATTAAGCAAGCGAGCGAGCCAGATATGAAAGCAAGCGAGCCAGCCAGATATGAGAGCCAGCGAGCCAGATAAGAGAGCGAGCAAGACAAGAGAGCAAGCGAGCTAGCCAGATATGAGAGCAAGCGAGCGAGCCAGATTTGAGAGCGAGCGAGCCAGATATGCGAGCGAGTCAGATAAGAGAGCGAGCCAGACAAGAGAGCAAGCGAGCGAGCCAGATATGAGAGCAAGCCAGATATGAGAGCGAGGGAGCCAGACATGAGAGCGAGCGAGTAAGATATGAAAGCGAGCGAGCCAGATATGAGAGCGAACGAGCCAGACATGAGAGCAAGCGAGCGAGCCACATTTGAGAGCAAGCGAGCGAGCCAGATGTGAGAGCGAGCGAGCGAGATATGCGAGCGAGCCAGATAAGAGAGCGAGCCAGACAATTAAGCAAGCGAGCGAGCCAGATATGAGAGCAAGAGAGCCAGATATGAGAGCAAGCGAGCGAGCCAGATATGAGAGCGAGCGAGCCAGCCAGATATGAGAGCGAGCGAGCCAGATAAGAGAGCGAGCAAGACAAGAGAACAAACGAGCTAGCCAGATATGAGAGCAAGCGAGCTAGCCAGATATGAGAGCAAGCAAGCGAGCCAGATTTGAGAGTGAGCGCGCAAGATATGCGAGCGAGCCAGATAAGAGAGCGAGCCAGACAAGAGAGCAAGCGAGCGAGCCAGATATGAGAGCAAGCGAGCAAGCCAGATATGAGAGCGAGCGAGCCAGACATGAGACAGAGCGAGTAAGATATGAGAGCGAGCGAACCAGATATGCGAGCGAGCAAGCGAGCGAGCCAGATGTGAGAGCGAGCGAGCCAGATATGCGTGCGAGCCATAAAAGAAAGCGAGACAGACAAGAGAGCAAGCGAGCGAGCCAGATATGAGAGCAAGCTAGCAAGCCAGATATGAGAGCGAGCCAGATAAGAGAGCGAGCCAGACAAGAGAGCAAGCGAGCGAGCCAGGTATGAGAGCAAGCGAGCCAGCTAGATATGAGAGCGAGCGAGCCAGATATGTGAGCGAGCCAGATAAGAGAGCGAGCCAGACAAGAGAGCAAGCGAGCGAGCCAGATATGAGAGCAAGCGAGCGAGCCAGATATGAGAGCGAGCGAGCCAGATAAGAGAGCAAGCCAGACAAGAGAGCAAGCGTGCAAGCCAGATATGCTAGCGAGCAAGCCAGATAAGAGAGCGAGCCAGACAAGAGAGCAAGCGAGCGAGCCAGATATGAGAGCAAGCGAACCAGCCAGATATGAGAGCGAGCGAGCCAGATAAGAGAGCGAGCAAGACAAGAGAGAAAGCGAGCTAGCCAAATATGAGAGCAAGCCAGATATGAGAGCGAGCGGGGCCAGATATGCGAGCGAGCCAGATAAGAGAGCGAGCCAGACAAGAGAGCAAGCGAGCGAGCCAGATATGAGAACAAGCGAGCGAGCCAGATATGAGAGCAAGCGAGCGAGCCAGATATGAGAGCAAGCGAGCAAGCCAGATATGAGAGCAAGCGAGCAAGCCAGATATGAGAGCGAGCGAGCCAGACATGAGAGCGAGCGAGCCAGATATGCGAGCGAGCGAGCGAGCCAGATAAGAGAGCGAGCCAGAAAAGAGAGCAAGCGAGCGAGCCAGATGTGAGAGCAAGGGAGCCAGATATGCGAGCGAGCCATAAAAGAGAGCGAGACAGACAAGAGAGCAAGCGAGCGAGCCAGATATGAGAGCAAGCTAGCAAGGCAGATATAAGAGCGAGCCAGATAAGAAAGCGAGCCAGACAAGAGAACAAGCGAGCCAGATATGAGAGCAAGGGAGCCAGCTAGATGTGAGAGCGAGCGAGCCAGGTATGAGAGCGAGCCAGATAAGAGAGCGAGCCAGACAAGAGAGCAAGCGAGAAAGCCAGATATGAGAGCGAGCGAGCCAGACATGAGAGCAAGCGAGCGAGGCAGATATGAGAGCGAGCGAGCCAGATAAGAGAGCAAGCCAGACAAGAGAGCAAGCGTGCGAGCCAGATATGCTAGCGAGCGAGCTAGCCAGATATGAGAGCAAGCGAGCGAGCCAGATTTGAGAGCGAGCGAGCCAGATATGCGAGCGAGTCAGATAAGAGAGCGAGCCAGACAAGAGAGCAAGCGAGCGAGCCAGATATGAGAGCAAGCCAGATATGAGAGCGAGGGAGCCAGACATGAGAGCGAGCGAGTAAGATATGAAAGCGAGCGAGCCAGATATGAGAGCGAACGAGCCAGACATGAGAGCAAGCGAGCGAGCCACATTTGAGAGCAAGCGAGCGAGCCAGATGTGAGAGCGAGCGAGCAAGATATGCGAGCGAGCCAGATAAGAGAGCGAGCCAGACAATTAAGCAAGCGAGCGAGCCAGATATGAGAGCAAGAGAGCCAGATATGAGAGCAAGCGAGCGAGCCGGATATGAGAGCAAGCGAGCAAGCCAGATATGAGAGCAAGCGAGCGAGACAGATTTGAGAGCGAGCGAGACAGATGTGCGAGCGAGCCATAAAAGAGAGCGAGCCAGACAAGAGAGCAAGCGAGCGAGCCAGATATGAGAGCAAGCGAGCGAGCCAGATATGAGAGCAAGCGAGCGAGCCAGATTTGAGAGCGAGCAAGCCAGATATGAGAGCAAGCGAGCGAGCCAGATTTGAGAGCGAGCGAGCCAGATATGCGAGCGAGCAATAAAAGAGAGCAAGACAGACAAGAGAGCAAGCGAGCGAGCCAGATATGAGAGCAAGCGAGCCAGCAAGAAATGAGAGCAAGCGAGCCAGCCAGATGTGAGAGCGAGCGAGCCAGATATGCGAGCAAGCCAGATAAGAGAGCGAGCCAGACAAGAGAGCAAGCGTGAAAGCCAGATATGAGAGCGAGCGAGCCAGACATGAGAGCAAGCGAGCAAGCCAGATATGAGAGCGATCGAGCCAGATAAGAGAGCAAGCGTGCGAGCCAGATATGCTAGCGAGCAAGCCAGATAAGAGAGCGAGCCAGACAAGAGAGCAATCGAGCGAACCAGATATGAGAGCAAGCGAGCCAGCCAGATATGAGAGCGAGCGAGCCAGATATGAGAGCGAGCAAGACAAGAGAGAAAGCGAGTGAGCCAGATTTGAGAGCGAGCGAGCCAGATATGCGAGCGAGCCAGAGAAGAGAGCGAGCCAGACAAGAGAGCAAGCGAGCCAGATATGAGAAAAAGCGAGCGAGCCAGATATGAGAGCAAGCGAGCGAGCCAGATATGAGAGCAAGCGAGAAAGCCAGATATGAGAGCAAGCGAGCGAGCCAGATTTGAGAGCGAGCGAGCCAGATATGCGAGCGAGCCAGATAAGAGAGTGAGCCAGACAAGAGAGCAAGCGAGCGAGCCAGATGTGAGAGCAAGCGAGCAAGCCAGATATGAGAGCGAAGCGAGCCAGACATGAGAGCGAGCGAGCCAGATATGCGAGCGAGCGAGCCAGATAAGAGAGCGAGCCAGACAAGAGATCAAGCGAGCGAGCCAGATGTGAGAGCAAGCTAGCCAGATATGCGAGCGAGCCATAAAAGAGAGCGAGACAGACAAGAGAGCAAGCGAGCGAGCCAGATATGAGAGCGAGCTAGCAAGGCAGATATAAGAGCGAGCCAGATAAGAAAGCGAGCCAGACAAGAGAGCAAGCGAGCCAGATATGAGAGCAAGCGAGCCAGCTAGATGTGAGAGCGAGCGAGCCAGGTATGCGAGCGAGCCAGATAAGAGAGCGAGCCAGACAAGAGAGCAAGCGAGAAAGCCAGATATGAGAGCGAGCCAGACATGAGAGCAAGCGAGCGAGCCAGATATGAGAGCGAGCGAGCCAGATAAGAGAGCAAGCCAGACAAGAGAGCAAGCATGCGAGCCAGATATGTTAGCGAGCAAGCCAGATAAGAGAGCGAGCCAGACAAGAGAGCAAGCGAGCGAGCCAGATATGAGAGCAAGCGAGCCAGCCAGATATGAGAGCGAGCGAGCCAGATAAGAGAGCGAGCAAGACAAGTGAGCAAGCGAGCTAGCCAGATATGAGAGCAAGCGAGCGAGCCAGATTTGAGAGCGAGCGAGCCAGATATGCGAGCGAGCCAGATAAGAGAGCGAGCCAGACAAGAGAGCAAGCGAGCGTGCCAGATATGAGAGCAAGCGAGCGAGCCGAATATGAGAGCAAGCGAGCAAGCCAGATATGAGAGTGAGCGAGCATGCCAGATATGAGAGCAAGCGAGCGAGCCAGATATGCAAACGAGCCATAAAAGAGAGTGAGACAGACAAGAGAGCAAGCAAGCGAGCCAGATATGAGAGTAAGCGAGCCAGCCAGAGATGAGAGCAAGCGAGCCAGCCAGATGTGAGAGCGAGCGAGCCAGATATGCGAGCGAGCCAGATATGCGAGCGAGCCAGATAAGAGAGCGAGCCAGACAAGAGAGCAAGCGAGAAAGCCAGATATGAGAGCGAGCCAGACATGAGAGCAAGCGAGCGAGCCAGACATGAGAGCAAGCGATCGAGCCAGATATGAAAGCGAGCGAGCCAGATAACAGAGCGAGCCAGACAAGAGAGCAAGCGAGCGAGCCAGATATGAGAGCAAGCGAGCCAGCCAGATATGAGAGCGAGCGAGCCAGATAAGAGAGTGAGCAAGACAAGAGAGCAAGCGAGCTAGCCACATTTGAGAGCAAGCGAGCGAGCCAGATGTGAGAGCGAGCGAGCAAGATATGCGAGCGAGCCAGATAAGAGAGCGAGCCAGATAAGAGAGCGAGCCAGACATGAGAGCAGCGAGCAAGCCAGATGTGAGAGAGAGCAAGCCAGATAAGAGAGCGAGCCAGACAATTAAGCAAGCGAGCGAGCCAGATATGAGAGCAAGAGAGCCAGATATGAGAGCAAGCGAGCGAGCCAGATATGAGAGCAAGCGAGCCAGCCAGATATGAGAGCGAGCGAGCCAGATAAGAGAGCGAGCAAGACAAGAGAGCAAGCGAGCTAGCCAGACAAGAGAGCAAGCGAGCGAGCCAGATATGAGAGCAAGCCAGATATGAGAGCGAGGGAGCCAGACATGAGAGCGAGCGAGTAAGATATGAAAGCGAGCGAGCCAGATATGAGAGCGAACGAGCCAGACATGAGAGCAAGCGAGCGAGCCACATTTGAGAGCAAGCGAGCGAGCCAGATGTGAGAGCGAGCGAGCAAGATATGCGAGCGAGCCAGATAAGAGAGCTAGCCAGACAATTAAGCAAGTGAGCGAGCCAGATATGAGAGCAAGAGAGCCAGATATGAGAGCAAGCGAGCGAGCCAGATATGAGAACAAGCGAGCCAGCCAGATATGAGAGCGAGCGAGCCAGATAAGAGAGCGAGCAAGACAAGAGAGCAAACGAGCTAGCCAGATATGAGTGCAAGCGAGCTAGCCAGATATGAGAGCAAGCAAGCGAGCCAGATAAGAGAGCGAGCCAGACAAGAGAGCAAGCGAGCGAGCCAGATATGAGAGCAAGCGAGCAAGCCAGATATGACAGCGAGCGAGCCAGACATGAGACGGAGCGAGTAAGATATGAGAGCGAGCGAACCAGATATGCGAGCGAGCAAGCGAGCGAGCCAGATGTGAGAGCGAGCGAGCCAGATATGCGAGCGAGCCATAAAAGAGAGCGAGACAGACAAGAGAGCAAGCGAGCGAGCCAGATATGAGAGCGAGCCAGACAAGAGAGCAAGCGAGCGAGACAAATATGAGAGCAAGCGAGCCAGCTAGATGTGAGAGCGAGCGAGCCAGATATGTGAGCAAGCCAGATAAGAGAGCGAGCCAGACAAGAGAGCAAGCGAGCGAGCCAGATATGAGAGCAAGCGAGCGAGCCAGATATGAGAGCGAGCGAGCCAGATAAGAGAGCAAGCCAGACAAGAGAGCAAGCGTGCAAACCAGATATGCTAGCGAGCAAGCCAGATAAGAGAGCGAGCCAGACAAGAGAGCAAGCGAGCGAGCCGGATATGAGAGCAAGCGAACCAGCCAGATATGAGAGCGAGCGAGCCAGATAAGAGAGCGAGCAAGACAAGAGAGAAAGCGAGCTAGCCAAATATGAGAGCAAGCCAGATATGAGAGCGAGCGAGCCAGATATGCGAGCGAGCCAGATAAGAGAGCGAGCCAGACAAGAGAGCAAGCGAGCGAGCCAGATATGAGAACAAGCGAGCGAGCCAGATATGAAAGCAAGCGAGCGAGCCAGATATGAGAGCAAGCGAGCAAGCCAGATATGAGAGCAAGCGAGCAAGCCAGATATGAGAGCGAGCGAGCCAGACATGAGAGCGAGCGAGCCAGAAATGCGAGCGAGCGAGCCAGATAAGAGAGCGAGCCAGACAAGAGAGCAAGCGAGCGAGCCAGATGTGAGAGCAAGGGAGCCAGATATGCGAGCGAGCCATAAAAGAGAGCGAGACAGACAAGAGAGCAAGCGAGCGAGCCAGATATGAGAGCAAGCTAGCAAGGCAGATATAAGAGCGAGCCAGATAAGAAAGCGAGCCAGACAAGAGAGCAAGCGAGCCAGATATGAGAGCAAGGGAGCCAGCTAGATGTGAGAGCGAGCGAGCCAGGAATGAGAGCGAGCCAGATAAGAGAGCGAGCCAGACAAGAGAGCAAGCGAGAAAGCCAGATATGAGAGCGAGCGAGCCAGACATGAGAGCACGCGAGCGAGCCAGATATGAGAGCGAGCGAGCCAGATAAGAGAGCAAGCCAGACAAGAAAGCAAGCGTGCGAGCCAGATATGCTAGCGAGCTAGCCAGATAAGAGAGCGAGCCAGACAAGAGAGCAAGCGAGCAAGCCAGATATGAGAGCAAGCGAGCCAGCCAGATATGAGAGCGAGCGAGCCAGATAAGAGAGCGAGCAAGACAAGAGAGCAAGCGAGCTAGCCAGATATGAGAGCAAGCGAGCGAGCCAGATTTGAGAGCGAGCGAGCCAGATATGCGAGCGAGCCAGACAAGAGAGTAAGCGAGCGAGCCAGATATGAGAGCAAGCGAGCGAGCCGGATATGAGAGCAAGCCAGCAAGCCAGATATGAGAGCAAGCGAGCGAGCCAGATTTGAGAGCGAGCGAGCCAGATATGCGAGCGAGCCATAAAAGAAAGCAAGCGAGCGAGCCAGATATGAGAGCAAGCGAGCCAGCCAGAAATGAGAGCAAGCGAGCCAGCCAGATGTGAGAGTGAGCGAGCCAGATATGCGAGCAAGCCAGATAAGAGAGCGAGCCAGACAAGAGAGCAAGCGAGAAAGCCAGATATGAGAGCGAGCGAGCCAGACATGAGAGCAAGCGAGCGAGCCAGATATGAGAGCGATCGAGCCAGATAAGAGAGCAAGCGTGCGAGCCAGATATGCTAGCGAGCAAGCCAGATAAGAGAGCGAGCGAACCAGACATGAGAGCGAGCGAGCAAGCCAGATATGAGAGCGAGCGAACCAGACATGAGAGCGAGCCAGATATGCGAGCGAGCCAGATAAGAGAGCGAGCCAGACAAGAGAGCAAGCGTGCGAGCCAGATATGCTAGCGAGCAAGCCAGATAAGAGAGCGAGCGAGCCAGATATGAGAGCAAGCGAGCAAGCCAGATATGAGAGCGAGCGAACCAGACATGAGAGCGAGCGAGCCAGATATGCGAGCGAGCGAGCCAGATAAGAGAGCGAGCCAGACAAGAGAGCAAGCGAGCGAGCCAGATGTGAGAGCAAGCTAGCCAGATATGCGAGCGAGCCATAAAAGAGAGCGAGACAGACAAGAGAGCAAGCGAGCGAGCCAGATATGAGAGCGAGCTAGCAAGGCAGATATAAGAGCGAGCCAGATAAGAGAGCAAGCCAGACAAGAGAGCAAGCGAGCCAGATATGAGAGCAAGCGAGCCAGCTAGATGTGAGAGCGAGCAAGCCAGATATGCGAGCGAGCCAGATAAGAGAGCGAGCCAGACAAGAGAGCAAGCGAGCGAGCCAGATATGAGAGCAAGCGAGCGAGCCGGATATGAGAGCAAGCGAGCAAGCAAGATATGAGAGCAAGCGAGCAAGCCAGATTTGAGAGCAAGCGAGCCAGATATGCGAGCGAGCCATAAAAGAGAGCAAGACAGACAAGAGAGCAAGCGAGCGAGCCAGATATGAGAGCAAGCGAGCCAGCCAGAAATGAGAGCAAGCGAGCCAGCCAGATGTGAGAGCGAGCGAGCCAGGTATGAGAGCAAGCCAGATAAGAGAGCGAGCCAGACAAGAGAGCAAGCGAGTAAGCCAGATATGAGAGCGAGCGAGCCAGACATGAGAGCAAGCGAGCGAGCCAGATATGAGAGCGAGCGAGCCAGATAAGAGATTAAGCCAGACAAGAGAGCAAGCGTGCGAGCCAGATATGCTAGCGAGCAAGCCAGATAAGAGAGCGAGCCAGACAAGAGAGCAAGCGAGCGATCCAGATATGAGAGCAAGCGAGCCAGCCAGATATGAGAGCGAGCGAGCCAGATAAGAGAGCGAGCAAGACAAGAGAGCAAGCGAGCTAGCCAGATATGAGAGCAAGCGAGCGAGCCAGATTTGAGAGCGAGCGAGCCAGATATGCGAGCGAGCCATAAAAGAGTGCGAGACAGACAAGAGAGCAAGCGAGCGAGCCAGATATGAGAGCGAGCTAGCAAGGCAGATATAAGAGCGAGCCAGATAAGAGAGCAAGCCAGACAAGAGAGCAAGCGAGCCAGATATGAGAGCAAGCGAGCGAGCCAGATTTGAGAGCAAGCGAGCCAGATATGCGAGCGAGCCAGATAAGAGAGCGAGCCAGACAAGAGAGCAAGCGAGCGTGCCAAATATGAGAGCAAGCGAGCGAGCCGAATATGAGAGCAAGCGAGCAAGCCATATATGAAAGTGAGCGAGCATGCCAGATATGAGAGCAAGCGAGCGAGCCAGATATGCAAACGAGCCATAAAAGAGAGTGAGACAGACAAGAGAGCAAGCGAGCGAGCCAGATATGAGAGCAAGCGAGCCAGCCAGAAATGAGAGCGAGCGAGCCAGATAAGAAAGGGAGCAAGACAAGAGAGCAAGCGAGCTAGCCACATTTGAGAGCAAGCGAGCGAGCCAGATGTGAGAGCGAGCGAGCAAGATATGCGAGCGAGCCAGATAAGATAGCGAGCCAGACAAGAGAGCAGCGAGCAAGCCAGATGTGAGAGAGAGCAAGCCAGATAAGAGAGCGAGCCAGACAATTAAGCAAGCGAGTGAGCCAGATCTGAGAGCAAGAGAGCCAGATATGAGAGCAAGCAAGCGTGCCAGATATGAGAGCGAGCCAGCCAGATATGAGAGCGAGCGAGCCAGATAAGAGAGCGAGCAAGACAAGAGAGCAAGCAAGCTAGCCAGATATGAGAGCAAGCGAGCGAGCCAGATTTGAGAGCGAGCGAGCCAGATATGCGAGCGAGCCAGATAAGAGAGCGAGCCAGACAAGAGAGCAAGCGAGCGTGCCAGATATGAGAGCAAGCGAGCGAGCCGAATATGAGAGCAAGCGAGCAAGCCATATATGAGAGTGAGCGAGCATGCCAGATATGAGAGCAAGCGAGCGAGCCAGATATGCAAACGAGCCATAAAAGAGAGTGAGACAGACAAGAGAGCAAGCGAGCGAGCCAGATATGAGAGCAAGCGAGACAGCCAGAAATGAGAGCAAGCGAGCCAGCCAGATGTGAGAGCGATCGAGCCAGATATGCGAGCGAGCCAGATAAGAGAGCGAGCCAGACAAGAGAGCAAGCGAGAAAGCCAGATATGAGAGCGAGCCAGACATGAGAGCAAGCGAGCCAGACATGAGAGCAAGCGAGCGAGCCAGATATGAAAGCGAGCGAGCCAGATAAGAGAGCAAGCCAGACAAGAGAGCAAGCGTGCGAGCCAGATATGCTAGCGAGCAAACCAGATAAGAGAGCGAGCCAGACAAGAGAGCAAGCGAGCGATCCAGATATGAGAGCAAGCGAGCCAGCCAGATATGAGAGCGAGCGAGCCAGATAAGATAGGGAGCAAGACAAGAGAGCAAGCGAGCTAGCCACATTTGAGAGCAAGCGAGCGAGCCAGATGTGAGAGCGAGCGAGCAAGATATGGGAGCGAGCCAGATAAGAGAGCGAGCCAGACAAGAGAGCAGCGAGCAAGCCAGATGTGAGAGAGAGCAAGCCAGATAAGAGAGCGAGCCAGACAATTAAGCAAGCGAGCGAGCCAGATCTGAGAGCAAGAGAGCCAGATATGAGAGCAAGCGAGCGAGCCAGATATGAGAGCAAGCGAGCCAGCCAGATATGAGAGCGAGCGAGCCAGATAAGAGAGCGAGCAAGACAAGAGAGCAAGCGAGCTAGCCAGATATGAGAGCAAGCGAGCTAGCCAGATATGAGAGCAAGCGAGCGAGCCAGATTTGAGAGCGAGCGAGACAGATATGCGAGCGAGTCAGATAAGAGAGCGAGCCAGACAAGAGAGCAAGCGAGCGAGCCAGATATGAGAGCAAGCCAGATATGAGAGCGAGGGAGCCAGACATGAGAGCGAGCGAGTAAGATATGAAAGCGAGCGAGCCAGATATGAGAGCGAACGAGCCAGACATGAGAGCAAGCGAGCGAGCCAGATATGAGAGCAAGCGAGCCAGCCAGATATGAGAGCGAGCGAGCCAGATAAGAGAGCGAGCAAGACAAGAGAGCAAACGAGCTAGCCAGATATGAGTGCAAGCGAGCTAGCCAGATATGAGAGCAAGCAAGCGAGCCAGATTTGAGAGTGAGCGCGCAAGATATGCGAGCGAGCCAGATAAGAGAGCGAGCCAGACAAGAGAGCAAGCGAGCGAGCCAGATATGAGAGCAAGCGAGCAAGCCAGATATGAGAGCGAGCGAGCCAGACATGAGACGGAGCGAGTAAGATATGAGAGCGAGCGAACCAGATATGCGAGCGAGCAAGCGAGCGAGCCAGATGTGAGAGCGAGCGAGCCAGATATGCGAGCGAGCCATAAAAGAGAGCGAGACAGACAAGAGAGCAAGCGAGCGAGCCAGATATGAGAGCAAGCTAGCAAGCCAGATATGAGAGCGAGCCAGATAAGAGAGCGAGCCAGACAAGAGAGCAAGCGAGCGAGCCAAATATGAGAGCAAGCGAGCCAGCTAGATGTGAGAGCGAGCGAGCCAGATATGTGAGCAAGCCAGATAAGAGAGCGAGCCAGACAAGAGAGCAAGCGAGCGAGCCAGATATGAGAGCAAGCGAGCGAGCCAGATATGAGAGCGAGCGAGCCAGATAAGAGAGCAAGCCAGACAAGAGAGCAAGCGTGCAAGCCAGATATGCTAGCGAGCAAGCCAGATAAGAGAGCGAGCCAGACAAGAGAGCAAGCGAGCGAGCCGGATATGAGAGCAAGCGAGCCAGCCAGATATGAGAGCGAGCGAGCCAGATAAGAGAGGGAGCAAGACAAGAGAGCAAGCGAGCTAGCCACATTTGAGAGCAAGCGAGCGAACCAGATGTGAGAGCGAGCGAGCAAGATATGCGAGTGAGCCAGATAAGAGAGCGAGCCAGACAAGAGAGCAGCGAGCAAGCCAGATGTGAGAGAGAGCAAGCCAGATAAGAGAGCGAGCCAGACAATTAAGCAAGCGAGCGAGCCAGATCTGAGAGCAAGAGAGCCAGATATGAGAGCAAGCGAGCGAGCCAGATATGAGAGCAAGCGAGCCAGCCAGATATGAGAGCGAGCGAGCCAGATAAGAGAGCGAGCAAGACAAGAGAGCAAACGAGCTAGCCAGATATGAGTGCAAGCGAGCGAGCCAGATATGCGAGCGAGCCAGATAAGAGAGCGAGCCAGACAAGAGAGCAAGCGAGCGTGCCAGATATGAGAGCAAGCGAGCGAGCCGAATATGAGAGCAAGCGAGCAAGCCATATATGAGAGTGAGCGAGCATGCCAGATATGAGAGCAAGCGAGCGAGCCAGATATGCAAACGAGCCATAAAAGAGAGTGAGACAGACAAGAGAGCAAGCGAGCGAGCCAGATATGAGAGCAAGCGAGCCAGCCAGAAATGAGAGCAAGCGAGCCAGCCAGATGTGAGAGCGAGCGAACCAGATATGCGAGCGAGCCAGATAAGAGAGCGAGCCAGACAAGAGAGCAAGCGAGAAAGCCAGATATGAGAGCGAGCCAGACATGAGAGCAAGCGAGCCAGACATGAGAGCAAGCGAGCGAGCCAGATATGAAAGCGAGCGAGCCAGATAAGAGAGCAAGCCAGACAAGAGAGCAAGCGTGCGAGCCAGATATGCTAGCGAGCAAACCAGATAAGAGAGCGAGCCAGACAAGAGAGCAAGCGAGCGATCCAGATATGAGAGCAAGCGAGCCAGCCAGATATGAGAGCGAGCGAGCCAGATAAGAGAGGGAGCAAGACAAGAGAGCAAGCGAGCTAGCCACATTTGAGAGCAAGCGAGCGAGCCAGATGTGAGAGCGAGCGAGCAAGATATGCGAGCGAGCCAGATAAGAGAGCGAGCCAGATATGAGAGCAAGCGAGCCAGCCAGAAATGAGAGCAAGCGAGCCAGCCAGATGTGAGAGCGAGCGAGCCAGGTATGAGAGCAAGCCAGATAAGAGAGCGAGCCAGACAAGAGAGCAAGCGAGAAAGCCAGATATGAGAGCGAGCGAGCCAGACATGAGAGCAAGCGAGCGAGCCAGATATGAGAGCGAGCGAGCCAGATAAGAGATCAAGCCAGACAAGAGAGCAAGCGTGCGAGCCAGATATGCTAGCGAGCAAGCCAGATAAGAGAGCGAGCCAGACAAGAGAGCAAGCGAGCGATCCAGATATGAGAGCAAGCGAGCCAGCCAGATATGAGAGCGAGCGAGCCAGATAAGAGAGCGAGCAAGACAAGAGAGCAAGCGAGCTAGCCAGATATGAGAGCAAGCGAGCGAGCCAGATTTGAGAGCGAGCGAGCCAGATATGCGAGCGAGCCAGATAAGAGAGCGAGCCAGACAAGAGAGCAAGCGAGCGTGCCAGATATGAGAGCAAGCGAGCGAGCCGAATATGAGAGCAAGCTAGCAAGGCAGATATAAGAGCGAGCCAGATAAGAAAGCGAGCCAGACAAGAGAGCAAGCAAGCCAGATATGAGAGCAAGGGAGCCAGCTAGATGTGAGAGCGAGCGAGCCAGGTATGAGAGCGAGCCAGATAAGAGAGCGAGCCAGACAAGAGAGCAAGCGAGAAAGCCAGATATGAGAGCGAGCAAGCCAGACATGAGAGAAAGCGAGCGAGCCAGATATGAGAGCGAGCGAGCCAGATAAGAGAGCAAGCCAGACAAGAAAGCAAGCGTGCGAGCCAGATATGCTAGCGAGCTAGCCAGATAAGAGAGCGAGCCAGACAAGAGAGCAAGCGAGCAAGCCAGATATGAGAGCAAGCGAGCCAGCCAGATATGAGAGCGAGCGAGCCAGATAAGAGAGCGAGCAAGACAAGAGAGCAAGCGAGCTAGCCAGATATGAGAGCAAGCGAGCGAGCCAGATTTGAGAGCAAGGGAGCCAGATATGCGAGCGAGCCATAAAAGAGAGCGAGACAGACAAGAGAGCAAGCGAGCGAGCCAGATATGAGAGCAAGCTAGCAAGGCAGATATAAGAGCGAGCCAGATAAGAAAGCGAGCCAGACAAGAGAGCAAGCGAGCCAGATATGAGAGCAAGGGAGCCAGCTAGATGTGAGAGCGAGCGAGCCAGGTATGAGAGCGAGCCAGATAAGAGAGCGAGCCAGACAAGAGAGCAAGCGAGAAAGCCAGATATGAGAGCGAGCGAGCCAGACATGAGAGCAAGCGAGCGAGCCAGATATGAGAGCGAGCGAGCCAGATAAGAGAGCAAGCCAGACAAGAAAGCAAGCGTGCGAGCCAGATATGCTAGCGAGCTAGCCAGATAAGAGAGCGAGCCAGACAAGAGAGCAAGCGAGCAAGCCAGATATGAGAGCAAGCGAGCCAGCCAGATATGAGAGCGAGCGAGCCAGATAAGAGAGCGAGCAAGACAAGAGAGCAAGCGAGCTAGCCAGATATGAGAGCAAGCGAGCGAGCAAGATTTGAGAGCGAGCGAGCCAGATATGCGAGCGAGCCAGACAAGAGAGTAAGCGAGCGAGCCAGATATGAGAGCAAGCGAGCGAGCCAGATATGAGAGCAAGCCAGCAAGCCAGATATGAGAGCAAGCGAGCGAGCCAGATTTGAGAGCGAGCGAGCCAGATATGCGAGCGAGCCATAAAAGAGAGCAAGCGAGCGAGCCAGATATGAGAGCAAGCGAGCCAGCCAGAAATGAGAGCAAGCGAGCCAGCCAGATGTGAGAGTGAGCGAGCCAGATATGCGAGCAAGCCAGATAAGAGAGCGAGCCAGACAAGAGAGCAAGCGAGAAAGCCAGATATGAGAGCGAGCGAGCCAGACATGAGAGCAAGCGAGCGAGCCAGATATGAGAGCGATCGAGCCAGACATGAGAGCAAGCGTGCGAGCCAGATATGCTAGCGAGCAAGCCAGATAAGAGAGCGAGCCAGATAAAAGAGCAAGCGAGCGAGCCAGATATGAGAGCAAGCGAGCGAGCCAGATTTGAGAGCGAGCGAGCCAGATATGCGAGCGAGCCAGATAAGAGAGTGAGCCAGACAAGAGAGCAAGCGAGCGAGCCAGATATGAGAGTAAGCGAGCGAGCCAGATATGAGAGCAAGCGAGCAAGCCAGATATGAGAGCGAGCGAACCAGACATGAGAGCGAGCGAGCCAGATATGCGAGCGAGCGAGCCAGATAAGAGAGCGAGCCAGACAAGAGAGCAAGCGAGCGAGCCAGATGTGAGAGCAAGCTAGCCAGATATGCGAGCGAGCCATAAAAGAGAGCGAGACAGACAAGAGAGCAAGCGAGCGAGCCAGATATGAGAGCGAGCTAGCAAGGCAGATATAAGAGCGAGCCAGATAAGAGAGCAAGCCAGACAAGAGAGCAAGCGAGCCAGATATGAGAGCAAGCGAGCCAGCTAGATGTGAGAGCGAGCGAGCCAGATATGCGAGCGAGCCAGATAAGAGAGCGAGCCAGACAAGAGAGCAAGCGAGCGAGCCAGATATGAGAGCAAGCGAGCGAGCCGGATATGAGAGCAAGCGAGCAAGCAAGATATGAGAGCAAGCGAGCGAGCCAGATTTGAGAGCAAGCGAGCCAGATATGCGAGCGAGCCATAAAAGAGAGCGAGACAGACAAGAGAGCAAGCGAGCCAGCCAGATGTGAGCGCGAGCGAGCCAGGTATGAGAGCAAGCCAGATAAGAGAGCGAGCCAGACAAGAGAGCAAGCGAGAAAGCCAGATATGAGAGCGAGCGAGCCAGACATGAGAGCAAGCGAGCGAGCCAGATATGAGAGCGAGCGAGCCAGATAAGAGATCAAGCCAGACAAGAGAGCAAGCGTGCGAGCCAGATATGCTAGCGAGCAAGCCAGATAAGAGAGCGAGCCAGACAAGAGAGCAAGCGAGCGATCCAGATATGAGAGCAAGCGAGCCAGCCAGATATGAGAGCGAGCGAGCCAGATAAGAGAGCGAGCAAGACAAGAGAGCAAGCGAACTAGCCAGATATGAGAGCAAGCGAGCGAGCCAGATTTGAGAGCGAGCGAGCCAGATATGCGAGCGAGCCAGATAAGAGAGCGAGCCAGACAAGAGAGCAAGCGAGCGTGCCAGATATGAGAGCAAGCGAGCCAGCCAGATGTGAGAGCGAGCGAACCAGATATGCGAGCGAGCCAGATAAGAGAGCGAGCCAGACAAGAGAGCAAGCGAGAAAGCCAGATATGAGAGCGAGCCAGACATGAGAGCAAGCGAGCCAGACATGAGAGCGAGCGAGCGAGCCAGATATGAAAGCGAGCGAGCCAGATAAGAGAGCAAGCCAGACAAGAGAGCAAGCGTGCGAGCCAGATATGCTAGCGAGCAAACCAGATAAGAGAGCGAGCCAGACAAGAGAGCAAGCGAGCGATCCAGATATGAGAGCAAGCGAGCCAGCCAGATATGAGAGCGAGCGAGCCAGATAAGAGAGGGAGCAAGACAAGAGAGCAAGCGAGCTAGCCACATTTGAGAGCAAGCGAGCGAGCCAGATGTGAGAGCGAGCGAGCCAGATATGCGAGCGAGCCAGATAAGAGAGCGAGCCAGACAAGAGAGCAAGCGAGCGAGCCAGATATGAGAGCAAGCGAGCGAGCCGGATATGAGAGCAAGCGAGCAAGCAAGATATGAGAGCAAGCGAGCGAGCCAGATTTGAGAGCAAGCGAGCCAGATATGCGAGCGAGCCATAAAAGAGAGCGAGACAGACAAGAGAGCAAGCGAGCCAGCCAGATGTGAGAGCGAGCGAGCCAGGTATGAGAGCAAGCCAGATAAGAGAGCGAGCCAGACAAGAGAGCAAGCGAGAAAGCCAGATATGAGAGCGAGCGAGCCAGACATGAGAGCAAGCGAGCGAGCCAGATATGAGAGCGAGCGAGCCAGATAAGAGATCAAGCCAGACAAGAGAGCAAGCGTGCGAGCCAGATATGCTAGCGAGCAAGCCAGATAAGAGAGCGAGCCAGACAAGAGAGCAAGCGAGCGATCCAGATATGAGAGCAAGCGAGCCAGCCAGATATGAGAGCGAGCGAGCCAGATAAGAGAGCGAGCAAAACAAGAGAGCAAGCGAGCTAGCCAGATATGAGAGCAAGCGAGCGAGCCAGATTTGAGAGCGAGCGAGCCAGATATGCGAGCGAGCCAGATAAGAGAGCGAGCCAGACAAGAGAGCAAGCGAGCGTGCCAGATATGAGAGCAAGCGAGCGAGCCGAATATGAGAGCAAGCGAGCAAGCCATATATGAGAGTGAGCGAGCATGCCAGATATGAGAGCAAGCGAGCGAGACAGATATGCAAACGAGCCATAAAAGAGAGTGAGACAGACAAGAGAGCAAGCGAGCGAGCCAGATATGAGAGCAAGCGAGCCAGCCAGAAATGAGAGCAAGCGAGCCAGCCAGATGTGAGAGCGAGCGAACCAAATATGCGAGCGAGCCAGATAAGAGAGCGAGCCAGACAAGAGAGCAAGCGAGAAAGCCAGATATGAGAGCGAGCCAGACATGAGAGCAAGCGAGCCAGACATGAGAGCGAGCGAGCCAGATATGAAAGCGAGCGAGCCAGATAAGAGAGCAAGCCAGACAAGAGAGCAAGCGTGCGAGCCAGATATGCTAGCGAGCAAACCAGATAAGAGAGCGAGCCAGACAAGAGAGCAAGCGAGCGATCCAGATATGAGAGCAAGCGAGCCAGCCAGATATGAGAGCGAGCGAGCCAGATAAGAGAGGGAGCAAGACAAGAGAGCAAGCGAGCTAGCCACATTTGAGAGCAAGCGAGCGAGCCAGATGTGAGAGCGAGCGAGCAAGATATGCGAGCGAGCCAGATAAGAGAGCGAGCCAGACAAGAGAGCAGCGAGCAAGCCAGATGTGAGAGAGAGCAAGCCAGATAAGAGAGCGAGCCAGACAATTAAGCAAGCGAGCGAGCCAGATATGAGAGCAAGAGAGCCAGATATGAGAGCAAGCGAGCGAGCCAGATATGAGAGCAAGCGAGCCAGCCAGATATGAGAGCGAGCGAGCCAGATAAGAGAGTGAGCAAGACAAGAGAGCAAGCGAGCTAGCCAGACAAGAGAGCAAGCGAGCGAGCCAGATATGAGAGCAAGCCAGATATGAGAGCGAGGGAGCCAGACATGAGAGCGAGCGAGTAAGATATGAAAGCGAGCGAGCCAGATATGAGAGCGAACGAGCCAGACATGAGAGCAAGCGAGCGAGCCACATTTGAGAGCAAGCGAGCGAGCCAGATGTGAGAGCGAGCGAGCAAGATATGCGAGCGAGCCAGATAAGAGAGCTAGCCAGACAATTAAGCAAGCGAGCGAGCCAGATATGAGAGCAAGAGAGCCAGATATGAGAGCAAGCGAGCGAGCCAGATATGAGAGCAAGCGAGCCAGCCAGATATGAGAGCGAGCGAGCCAGATAAGAGAGCGAGCAAGACAAGAGAGCAAACGAGCTAGCCAGATATGAGTGCAAGCGAGCTAGCCAGATATGAGAGCAAGCAAGCGAGCCAGATTTGAGAGTGAGCGCGCAAGATATGCGAGCGAGCCAGATAAGAGAGCGAGCCAGACAAGAGAGCAAGCGAGCGAGCCAGATATGAGAGCAAGCGAGCAAGCCAGATATGACAGCGAGCGAGCCAGACATGAGACGGAGCGAGTAAGATATGAGAGCGAGCGAACCAGATATGCGAGCGAGCAAGCGAGCGAGCCAGATGTGAGAGCGAGCGAGCCAGATATGCGAGCGAGCCATAAAAGAGAGCGAGACAGACAAGAGAGCAAGCGAGCGAGCCAGATATGAGAGCGAGCCAGACAAGAGAGCAAGCGAGCGAGACAAATATGAGAGCAAGCGAGCCAGCTAGATGTGAGAGCGAGCGAGCCAGATATGTGAGCAAGCCAGATAAGAGAGCGAGCCAGACAAGAGAGCAAGCGAGCGAGCCAGATATGAGAGCAAGCGAGCGAGCCAGATATGAGAGCGAGCGAGCCAGATAAGAGAGCGAGCCAGACAAGAGAGCAAGCGAGCGAGACAAATATGAGAGCAAGCGAGCCAGCTAGATGTGAGAGCGAGCGAGCCAGATATGCGAGCGAGCCAGATAAGAGAGCGAGCCAGACAAGAGAGCAAGCGAGCGAGCCAGATATGAGAGCAAGCGAGCGAGCCGGATATGAGAGCAAGCGAGCAAGCAAGATATGAGAGCAAGCGAGCGAGCCAGATTTGAGAGCAAGCGAGCCAGATATGCGAGCGAGCCATAAAAGAGAGCGAGACAGACAAGAGAGCAAGCGAGCCAGCCAGATGTGAGAGCGAGCGAGCCAGGTATGAGAGCAAGCCAGATAAGAGAGCGAGCCAGACAAGAGAGCAAGCGAGAAAGCCAGATATGAGAGCGAGCGAGCCAGACATGAGAGCAAGCGAGCGAGCCAGATATGAGAGCGAGCGAGCCAGATGAGAGATCAAGCCAGACAAGAGAGCAAGCGTGCGAGCCAGATATGCTAGTGAGCAAGCCAGATACGAGAGCGAGCCAGACAAGAGAGCAAGCGAGCGATCCAGATATGAGAGCAAGCGAGCCAGCCAGATATGAGAGCGAGCGAGCCAGATAAGAGAGCGAGCAAGACAAGAGAGCAAGCGAGCTAGCCAGATATGAGAGCAAGCGAGCGAGCCAGATTTGAGAGCGAGCGAGCCAGATATGCGAGCGAGCCAGATAAGAGAGCGAGCCAGACAAGAGAGCAAGCGAGCGTGCCAGATATGAGAGCAAGCGAGCGAGCCGAATATGAGAGCAAGCGAGCAAGCCATATATGAGAGTGAGCGAGCATGCCAGATATGAGAGCAAGCGAGCGAGACAGATATGCAAACGAGCCATAAAAGAGAGTGAGACAGACAAGAGAGCAAGCGAGCGAGCCAGATATGAGAGCAAGCGAGCCAGCCAGAAATGAGAGCAAGCGAGCCAGCCAGATGTGAGAGCGAGCGAACCAGATATGCGAGCGAGCCAGATAAGAGAGCGAGCCAGACAAGAGAGCAAGCGAGAAAGCCAGATATGAGAGCGAGCCAGACATGAGAGCAAGCGAGCCAGACATGAGAGCGAGCGAGCGAGCCAGATATGAAAGCGAGCGAGCCAGATAAGAGAGCAAGCCAGACAAGAGAGCAAGCGTGCGAGCCAGATATGCTAGCGAGCAAACCAGATAAGAGAGCGAGCCAGACAAGAGAGCAAGCGAGCGATCCAGATATGAGAGCAAGCGAGCCAGCCAGATATGAGAGCGAGCGAGCCAGATAAGAGAGGGAGCAAGACAAGAGAGCAAGCGAGCTAGCCACATTTGAGAGCAAGCGAGCGAGCCAGATGTGAGAGCGAGCGAGCAAGATATGCGAGCGAGCCAGATAAGAGAGCGAGCCAGACAAGAGAGCAGCGAGCAAGCCAGATGTGAGAGAGAGCAAGCCAGATAAGAGAGCGAGCCAGACAATTAAGCAAGCGAGCGAGCCAGATATGAGAGCAAGAGAGCCAGATATGAGAGCAAGCGAGCGAGCCAGATATGAGAGCAAGCAAGCCAGCCAGATATGAGAGCGAGCGAGCCAGATAAGAGAGTGAGCAAGACAAGAGAGCAAGCGAGCTAGCCAGACAAGAGAGCAAGCGAGCGAGCCAGATATGAGAGCAAGCCAGATATGAGAGCGAGGGAGCCAGACATGAGAGCGAGCGAGTAAGATATGAAAGCGAGCGAGCCAGATATGAGAGCGAACGAGCCAGACATGAGAGCAAGCGAGCGAGCCACATTTGAGAGCAAGCGAGCGAGCCAGATGTGAGAGCGAGCGAGCAAGATATGCGAGCGAGCCAGATAAGAGAGCTAGCCAGACAATTAAGCAAGCGAGCGAGCCAGATATGAGAGCAAGAGAGCCAGATATGAGAGCAAGCGAGCGAGCCAGATATGAGAGCAAGCGAGCCAGCCAGATATGAGAGCGAGCGAGCCAGATAAGAGAGCGAGCAAGACAAGAGAGCAAACGAGCTAGCCAGATATGAGTGCAAGCGAGCTAGCCAGATATGAGAGCAAGCAAGCGAGCCAGATTTGAGAGTGAGCGCGCAAGATATGCGAGCGAGCCAGATAAGAGAGCGAGCCAGACAAGAGAGCAAGCGAGCGAGCCAGATATGAGAGCAAGCGAGCAAGCCAGATATGACAGCGAGCGAGCCAGACATGAGACGGAGCGAGTAAGATATGAGAGCGAGCGAACCAGATATGCGAACGAGCAAGCGAGCGAGCCAGATATGAGTGCAAGCGAGCTAGCCAGATATGAGAGCAAGCAAGCGAGCCAGATTTGAGAGTGAGCGCGCAAGATATGTGAGCAAGCCAGATAAGAGAGCGAGCCAGACAAGAGAGCAAGCGAGCGAGCCAGATATGAGAGCAAGCGAGCGAGCCAGATATGAGAGCGAGCGAGCCAGATAAGAGAGCAAGCCAGACAAGAGAGCAAGCGTGCAAGCCAGATATGCTAGCGAGCAAGCCAGATAAGAGAGCGAGCCAGACAAGAGAGCAAGCGAGCGAGCCGGATATGAGAGCAAGCGAGCCAGCCAGATATGAGAGCGAGCGAGCCAGATAAGAGAGCGAGCAAGACAAGAGAGAAAGCGAGCTAGCCAAATATGAGAGCAAGCCAGATATGAGAGCGAGCGAGCCAGTTATGCGAGCGAGCCAGATAAGAGAGCGAGCCAGACAAGAGAGCAAGCGAGCGAGCCAGATATGAGAACAAGCTAGCGAGCCAGATATTAAAGCAAGCGAGCGAGCCAGATATGAGAGCAAGCGAGCAAGCCAGATATGAGAGCAAGCGAGCAAGCCAGATATGAGAGCGAGCGAGCCAGACATGAGAGCGAGCGAGCCAGAAATGCGAGCGAGCCAGATAAGAGAGCGAGCCAGACAAGAGAGCAAGCGAGCGAGCCAGATGTGAGAGCAAGGGAGCCAGATATGCGAGCGAGCCATAAAAGAGAGCGAGACAGACAAGAGAGCAAGCGAGCGAGCCAGATATGAGAGCAAGCTAGCAAGGCAGATATAAGAGCGAGCCAGATAAGAAAGCGAGCCAGACAAGAGAGCAAGCGAGCCAGATATGAGAGCAAGGGAGCCAGCTAGATGTGAGAGGGAGCGAGCCAGGTATGAGAGCGAGCCAGATAAGAGAGCGAGCCAGACAAGAGAGCAAGCGAGAAAGCCAGATATGAGAGCGAGCGAGCCAGACATGAGAGCAAGCGAGCGAGCCAGATATGAGAGCGAGCGAGCCAGATAAGAGAGCAAGCCAGACAAGAAAGCAAGCGTGCGAGCCAGATATGCTAGCGAGCTAGCCAGATAAGAGAGCGAGCAAGACAAGAGAGCAAGCGAGCAAGCCAGATATGAGAGCAAGCGAGCCAGCCAGATATGAGAGCGAGCTAGCCAGATATGAGAGCAAGCGAGCGAGCCAGATTTGAGAGCGAGCGAGCCAGATATGCGAGCGAGCCAGACAAGAGAGTAAGCGAGCGAGCCAGATATGAGAGCAAGCGAGCGAGCCGGATATGAGAGCAAGCCAGCAAGCCAGATATGAGAGCAAGCGAGCGAGCCAGATTTGAGAGCGAGCGAGCCAGATATGCGAGTGAGCCATAAAAGAGAGCAAGCGAGCGAGCCAGATATGAGAGCAAGCGAGCCAGCCAGAAATGAGAGCAAGCGAGCCAGCCAGATGTGAGAGTGAGCGAGCCAGATATGCGAGCAAGCCAGATAAGAGAGCGAGCCAGACAAGAGAGCAAGCGAGAAAGCCAGATATGAGAGCGAGCGAGCCAGACATGAGAGCAAGCGAGCGAGCCAGATATGAGAGCAAGCGAGCCAGATAAGAGAGCAAGCGTGCGAGCCAGATATGCTAGCGAGCAAGCCAGATAAGAGAGCGAGCCAGACAAAAGAGCAAGCGAGCGAGCCAGATATGAGAGCAAGCGAGCGAGCCAGATTTGAGAGCGAGCGAGCCAGATATGCGAGCGAGCCAGATAAGAGAGTGAGCCAGACAAGAGAGCAAGCGAGCGAGCCAGATATGAGAGTAAGCGAGCGAGCCAGATATGAGAGCAAGCGAGCAAGCCAGATATGAGAGCGAGCGAACCAGACATGAAAGCGAGCGAGACAGATATGCGAGCGAGCGAGCCAGATAAGAGAGCGAGCCAGACAAGAGAGCAGCGAGCAAGCCAGATATGAGAGCAAGCGAGCCAGCCAGATATGAGAGCGAGCGAGCCAGATAAGAGAGCGAGCAAGACAAGAGAGCAAGCGAGCTAGCCAGATATGAGAGCAAGCGAGCTAGCCAGATGTAAGAGAGCGAGCAAGACAAGAGAGCAAGCGAGCTAGCCAGATATGAGAGCAAGCGAGCTAGCCAGATGTGAGAGAGAGCAAGCGAGCGAGCCAGATTTGAGAGCGAGCGAGACAGATATGCGAGCGAGTCAGATAAGAGAGCGAGCCAGACAAGAGAGCAAGCGAGCGAGCCAGATATGAGAGCAAGCCAGATATGAGAGCGAGGGAGCCAGACATGAGAGCGAGCGAGTAAGATATGAAAGCGAGCGAGCCAGATATGAGAGCGAACGAGCCAGACATGAGAGCAAGCGAGCGAGCCAGATATGAGAGCAAGCGAGCCAGCCAGATATGAGAGGGAGCGAGCCAGATAAGAGAGCGAGCAAAACAAGAGAGCAAACGAGCTAGCCAGATATGAGTGCAAGCGAGCTAGCCAGATATGAGAGCAAGCAAGCGAGCCAGATTTGAGAGTGAGCGCGCAAGATATGCGAGCGAGCCAGATAAGAGAGCGAGCCAGACAAGAGAGCAAGCGAGCGAGCCAGATATCTAAGAGCAAGCGAGCAAGCCAGATATGAGAGCGAGCGAGCCAGACATGAGACGGAGCGAGTAAGATATGAGAGCGAGCGAACCAGATATGCGAGCGAGCAAGCGAGCGAGCCAGATGTGAGAGCGAGCGAGCCAGATATGCGAGCGAGCCATAAAAGAGAGCGAGACAGACAAGAGAGCAAGCGAGCGAGCCAGATATGAGAGCAAGCTAGCAAGCCAGATATGAGAGCGAGCCAGATAAGAGAGCGAGCCAGACAAGAGAGCAAGCGAGCGAGCCAAATATGAGAGCAAGCGAGCCAGCTAGATGTGAGAGCGAGCGAGCCAGATATGTGAGCAAGCCAGATAAGAGAGCGAGTCAGACAAGAGAGCAAGCGAGCGAGCCAGATATGAGAGCAAGCGAGCGAGCCAGATATGAGAGCGAGCGAGCCAGATAAGAGAGCAAGCCAGACAAGAGAGCAAGCGTGCAAGCCAGATATGCTAGCGAGCAAGCCAGATAAGAGAGCGAGCCAGACAAGAGAGCAAGCGAGCGAGCCGGATATGAGAGCAAGCGAGCCAGCCAGATATGAGAGCGAGCGAGCCAGATAAGAGAGGGAGCAAGACAAGAAAGCAAGCGAGCTAGCCACATTTGAGAGCAAGCGAGCGAGCCAGATGTGAGAGCGAGCGAGCAAGATATGCGAGCGAGCCAGATAAGAGAGCGAGCCAGACAAGAGAGCAGCGAGCAAGCCAGATGTGAGAGAGAGCAAGCCAGATAAGAGAGCGAGCCAGACAATTAAGCAAGCGAGCGAGCCAGATCTGAGAGCAAGAGAGCCAGATATGAGAGCAAGCGAGCGAGCCAGATATGAGAGCGAGCGAGCCAGATAAGAGAGCAAGCCAGACAAGAGAGCAAGCGTGCAAGCCAGATATGCTAGCGAGCAAGCCAGATAAGAGAGCGAGCCAGACAAGAGAGCAAGCGAGCGAGCCGGATATGAGAGCAAGCGAGCCAGCCAGATATGAGAGCGAGCGAGCCAGATAAGAGAGGGAGCAAGACAAGAAAGCAAGCGAGCTAGCCACATTTGAGAGCAAGCGAGCGAGCCAGATGTGAGAGCGAGCGAGCAAGATATGCGAGCGAGCCAGATAAGAGAGCGAGCCAGACAAGAGAGCAGCGAGCAAGCCAGATGTGAGAGAGAGCAAGCCAGATAAGAGAGTGAGCCAGACAATTAAGCAAGCGAGCGAGCCAGATCTGAGAGCAAGAGAGCCAGATATGAGAGCAAGCGAGCGAGCCAGATATGAGAGCAAGCGAGCCAGCCAGATATGAGAGCGAGCGAGCCAGATAAGAGAGCGAGCAAGACAAGAGAGCAAACGAGCTAGCCAGATATGAGTGCAAGCGAGCTAGCCAGATATGAGAGCAAGCAAGCGAGCCAGATTTGAGAGTGAGCGCGCAAGATATGCGAGCGAGCCAGATAAGAGAGCGAGCCAGACAAGAGAGCAAGCGAGCGAGCCAGATATGAGAGCAAGCGAGCAAGCCAAATATGACAGCGAGCGAGCCAGACATGAGACGGAGCGAGTAAGATATGAGAGCGAGCGAACCAGATATGCGAGCGAGCAAGCGAGCGAGCCAGATGTGAGAGCGAGCGAGCCAGATATGCGAGCGAGCCATAAAAGAGAGCGAGACAGACAAGAGAGCAAGCGAGCGAGCAAGATATGAGAGCGAGCCAGACAAGAGAGCAAGCGAGCGAGACAAATATGAGAGCAAGCGAGCCAGCTAGATGTGAGAGCGAGCGAGCCAGATATGTGAGCAAGCCAGATAAGAGAGCGAGCCAGACAAGAGAGCAAGCGAGCGAGCCAGATATGAGAGCAAGCGAGCGAGCCAGATATGAGAGCGAGCGAGCCAGATAAGAGAGCAAGCCAGACAAGAGAGCAAGCGTGCAAGCCAGATATGCTAGCGAGCAAGCCAGATAAGAGAGCGAGCCAGACAAGAGAGCAAGCGAGCGAGCCGGATATGAGAGCAAGCGAACCAGCCAGATATGAGAGCGAGCGAGCCAGATAAGAGAGCGAGCAAGACAAGAGAGAAAGCGAGCTAGCCAAATATGAGAGCAAGCCAGATATGAGAGCGAGCGAGCCAGTTATGCGAGCGAGCCAGATAAGAGAGCGAGCCAGACAAGAGAGCAAGCGAGCGAGCCAGATATGAGAACAAGCGAGCGAGCCAGATATGAAAGCAAGCGAGCGAGCCAGATATGAGAGCAAGCGAGCAAGCCAGATATGAGAGCAAGCGAGCAAGCCAGATATGAGAGCGAGAGAGCCAGAAATGCGAGCGAGCGAGCCAGATAAGAGAGCGAGCCAGACAAGAGAGCAAGCGAGCGAGCCAGATGTGAGAGCAAGGGAGCCAGATATGCGAGCGAGCCATAAAAGAGAGCGAGACAGACAAGAGAGCAAGCGAGCGAGCCAGATATGAGAGCAAGCTAGCAAGGCAGATATAAGAGCGAGCCAGATAAGAAAGCGAGCCAGACAAGAGAGCAAGCGAGCCAGATATGAGAGCAAGGGAGCCAGCTAGATGTGAGAGCGAGCGAGCCAGGTATGAGAGCGAGCCAGATAAGAGAGCGAGCCAGACAAGAGAGCAAGCGAGAAAGCCAGATATGAGAGCGAGCGAGCCAGACATGAGAGCAAGCGAGCGAGCCAGATATGAGAGCGAGCGAGCCAGATAAGAGAGCAAGCCAGACAAGAAAGCAAGCGTGCGAGCCAGATATGCTAGCGAGCTAGCCAGATAAGAGAGCGAGCCAGACAAGAGAGCAAGCGAGCAAGCCAGATATGAGAGCAAGCGAGCCAGCCAGATATGAGAGCGAGCGAGCCAGATAAGAGAGCGAGCAAGACAAGAGAGCAAGCGAGCTAGCCAGATATGAGAGCAAGCGAGCGAGCCAGATTTGAGAGCGAGCGAGCCAGATATGCGAGCGAGCCAGACAAGAGAGTAAGCGAGCGAGCCAGATATGAGAGCAAGCGAGCAAGCCAGATATGAGAGCAAGCCAGCAAGCCAGATATGAGAGCAAGCGAGCGAGCCAGATTTGAGAGCGAGCGAGCCAGATATGCGAGCGAGCCATAAAAGAGAGCAAGCGAGCCAGATATGAGAGCAAGCGAGCCAGCCAGAAATGAGAGCAAGCGAGCCAGCCAGATGTGAGAGTGAGCGAGCCAGATATGCGAGCAAGCCAGATAAGAGAGCGAGCCAGACAAGAGAGCAAGCGAGAAAGCCAGATATGAGAGCGAGCGAGCCAGACATGAGAGCAAGCGAGCGAGCCAGATATGAGAGCGATCGAGCCAGATAAGAGAGCAAGCGTGCAAGCCAGATAAGAGAGCGAGCCAGACAAAAGAGCAAGCGAGCGAGCCAGATATGAGAGCAAGCGAGCGAGCCAGATTTGAGAGCGAGCGAGCCAGATATGCGAGCGAGCCAGATAAGAGAGTGAGCCAGTCAAGAGAGCAAGCGAGCGAGCCAGATATGAGAGTAAGCGAGCGAGCCAGATATGAGAGCAAGCGAGCAAGCCAGATATGAGAGCGAGCGAACCAGACATGAAAGCGAGCGAGCCAGATATGCGAGCGAGCGAGCCAGATAAGAGAGCGAGCCAGACAAGAGAGCAAGCGAGCAAGCCAGATGTGAGAGCAAGCTAGCCAGATATGCGAGCGAGCCATAAAAGAGAGCGAGACAGACAAGAGAGCAAGCGAGCCAGATATGAGAGCGAGCTAGCAAGGCAGATATAAGAGCGAGCCAGATAAAAGAGCAAGCCAGACAAGAGAGCAAGCGAGCCAGATATGAGAGCAAGCGAGCCAGCTAGATGTGAGAGCGAGCCAGATATGCGAGCGAGTCAGATAAGAGAGCGAGCCAGACAAGAGAGCAAGCGAGCGAGCCAGATATGAGAGCAAGCCAGCGAGCCGGATATGAGAGCAAGCGAGCAAGCAAGATATGAGAGCAAGCGAGCGAGCCAGATTTGAGAGCAAGCGAGCCAGATATGCGAGCGAGCCATAAAAGAGAGCGAGACAGACAAGAGAGCAAGCGAGCGAGCCAGATATGAGAGCAAGCGAGCCAGCCAGAAATGAGAGCAAGCGAGCCAGCCAGATGTGAGAGCGAGCGAGCCAGGTATGAGAGCAAGCCAGATAAGAGAGCGAGCCAGACAAGAGAGCAAGCGAGAAAGCCAGATATGAGAGCGAGCGAGCCAGACATGAGAGCAAGCGAGCGAGCCAGATATGAGAGCGAGCGAGCCAGATAAGAGATCAAGCCAGACAAGAGAGCAAGCGTGCGAGCCAGATATGCTAGCGAGCAAGCCAGATAAGAGAGCGAGCCAGACAAGAGAGCAAGCGAGCGATCCAGATATGAGAGCAAGCGAGCCAGCCAGATATGAGAGCGAGCGAGCCAGATAAGAGAGCGAGCAAGACAAGAGAGCAAGCGAGCTAGCCAGATATGAGAGCAAGCGAGCGAGCCAGATTTGAGAGCGAGCGAGCCAGATATGCGAGCGAGCCAGATAAGAGAGCGAGCCAGACAAGAGAGCAAGCGAGCGTGCCAGATATGAGAGCAAGCGAGCGAGCCGAATATGAGAGCAAGCGAGCAAGCCATATATGAGAGTGAGCGAGCATGCCAAATATGAGAGCAAGCGAGCGAGCCAGATATGCAAACGAGCCATAAAAGAGAGTGAGACAGACAAGAGAGCAAGCGAGCGAGCCAGATATGAGAGCAAGCGAGCCAGCCAGAAATGAGAGCAAGCGAGCCAGCCAGATGTGAGAGCGAGCAAACCAGATATGCGAGCGAGCCAGATAAGAGAGCGAGCCAGACAAGAGAGCAAGCGAGAAAGCCAGATATGAGAGCGAGCCAGACATGAGAGCAAGCGAGCCAGACATGAGAGCAAGCGAGCGAGCCAGATATGAAAGCGAGCGAGCCAGATAAGAGAGCAAGCCAGACAAGAGAGCAAGCGTGCGAGCCAGATATGCTAGCGAGCAAACCAGATAAGAGAGCGAGCCAGACAAGAGAGCAAGCGAGCGATCCAGATATGAGAGCAAGCGAGCCAGCCAGATATGAGAGCGAGCGAGCCAGATAAGAGAGGGAGCAAGACAAGAGAGCAAGCGAGCTAGCCACATTTGAGAGCAAGCGAGCGAGCCAGATGTGAGAGCGAGCGAGCAAGATATGCGAGCGAGCCAGATAAGAGAGCGAGCCAGACAAGAGAGCAGCGAGCAAGCCAGATGTGAGAGAGAGCAAGCCAGATAAGAGAGCTAGCCAGACAATTAAGCAAGCGAGCGAGCCAGATCTGAGAGCAAGAGAGCCAGATATGAGAGCAAGCGAGCGAGCCAGATATGAGAGCAAGCGAGCCAGCCAGATATGAGAGCGAGCGAGCCAGATAAGAGAGCGAGCAAGACAAGAGAGCAAGCGAGCTAGCCAGATATGAGAGCAAGCGCGCGAGCCAGATTTGAGAGCGAGCGAGCCAGATATGCGAGCGAGCCAGATAAGAGAGCGAGCCAGACAAGAGAGCAAGCGAGCGTGCCAGATATGAGAGCAAGCGAGCGAGCCGAATATGAGAGCAAGCGAGCAAGCCATATATGAGAGTGAGCGAGCATGCCAGATATGAGAGCAAGCGAGCGAGCCAGATATGCAAACGAGCCATAAAAGAGAGTGAGACAGACAAGAGAGCAAGCGAGCGAGCCAGATATGAGAGCAAGCGAGCCAGCCAGAAATGAGAGCAAGCGAGCCAGCCAGATGTGAGAGCGAGCGAGCCAGATATGCGAGCGAGCCAGATAAGAGAGCGAGCCAGACAAGAGAGCAAGCAAGAAAGCCAGATATGAGAGCGAGCCAGACATGAGAGCAAGCGAGCCAGACATGAGAGCAAGCGAGCGAGCCAGATATGAAAGCGAGCGAGCCAGATAAGAGAGCAAGCCAGACAAGAGAGCAAGCGTGCGAGCCAGATATGCTAGCGAGCAAACCAGATAAGAGAGCGAGCCAGACAAGAGAGCAAGCGAGCGATCCAGATATGAGAGCAAGCGAGCCAGCCAGATATGAGAGCGAGCGAGCCAGATAAGAGAGGGAGCAAGACAAGAGAGCAAGCGAGCTAGCCACATTTGAGAGCAAGCGAGCGAGCCAGATGTGAGAGCGAGCGAGCAAGATATGCGAGCGAGCCAGATAAGTGAGCGAGCCAGACACGAGAGCAGCGAGCAAGCCAGATGTGAGAGAGAGCAAGCCAGATAAGAGAGCGAGCCAGACAATTAAGCAAGCGAGCGAGCCAGATCTGAGAGCAAGAGAGCCAGATATGAGAGCAAGCAAGCGAGCCAGATATGAGAGCAAGCGAGCCAGCCAGATATGAGAGCGAGCGAGCCAGATAAGAGAGCGAGCAAGACAAGAGAGCAAGCGAGCTAGCCAGATATGAGAGCAAGCGAGCTAGCCAGATATGAGAGCAAGCGAGCGAGCCAGATTTGAGAGCGAGCGAGACAGATATGCGAGCGAGTCAGATAAGAGAGCGAGCCAGACAAGAGAGCAAGCGAGCGAGCCAGATATGAGAGCAAGCCAGATATGAGAGCGAGGGAGCCAGACATGAGAGCGAGCGGGTAAGATATGAAAGCGAGCGAGCCAGATATGAGAGCGAACGAGCCAGACATGAGAGCAAGCGAGCGAGCCAGATATGAGAGCAAGCGAGCCAGCCAGATATGAGAGCGAGCGAGCCAGATAAGAGAGCGAGCAAGACAAGAGAGCAAATGAGCTAGCCAGATATGAGTGCAAGCGAGCTAGCCAGATATGAGAGCAAGCAAGCGAGCCAGATTTGAGAGTGAGCGCGCAAGATATGCGAGCGAGCCAGATAAGAGAGCGAGCCAGACAAGAGAGCAAGCGAGCGAGCCAGATATGAGAGCAAGCGAGCAAGCCAGATATGAGAGCGAGCGAGCCAGACATGAGACGGAGCGAGTAAGATATGAGAGCGAGCGAACCAGATATGCGAGCAAGCGAGCGAGCCAGATGTGAGAGCGAGCGAGCCAGATATGCGAGCGAGCCATAAAAGAGAGCGAGACAGACAAGAGAGCAAGCGAGCGAGCCAGATATGAGAGCAAGCTAGCAAGCCAGATATGAGAGCGAGCCAGATAAGAGAGCGAGCCAGACAAGAGAGCAAGCGAGCGAGCCAAATATGAGAGCAAGCGAGCCAGCTAGATGTGAGAGCGAGCGAGCCAGATATGTGAGCAAGCCAGATAAGAGAGCGAGCCAGACAAGAGAGCAAGCGAGCGAGCCAGATATGAGAGCAAGCGAGCGAGCCAGATATGAGAGCGAGCGAGCCAGATAAGAGAGCAAGCCAGACAAGAGAGTAAGCGTGCAAGCCAGATATGCTAGCGAGCAAGCCAGATAAGAGAGCGAGCCAGACAAGAGAGCAAGCGAGCGAGCCGGATATGAGAGCAAGCGAGCCAGCCAGATATGAGAGCGAGCGAGCCAGATAAGAGAGGGAGCAAGACAAGAAAGCAAGCGAGCTAGCCACATTTGAGAGCAAGCGAGCGAGCCAGATGTGAGAGCGAGCGAGCAAGATATGCGAGCGAGCCAGATAAGAGAGCGAGCCAGACAAGAGAGCAGCGAGCAAGCCAGATGTGAGAGAGAGCAAGCCAGATAAGAGAGCGAGCCAGACAATTAAGCAAGCGAGCGAGCCAGATCTGAGAGCAAGAGAGCCAGATATGAGAGCAAGCGAGCGAGCCAGATATGAGAGCGAGCGAGCCAGATAAGAGAGCAAGCCAGACAAGAGAGCAAGCGTGCAAGCCAGATATGCTAGCGAGCAAGCCAGATAAGAGAGCGAGCCAGACAAGAGAGCAAGCGAGCGAGCCGGATATGAGAGCAAGCGAGCCAGCCAGATATGAGAGCGAGCGAGCCAGATAAGAGAGGGAGCAAGACAAGAAAGCAAGCGAGCTAGCCACATTTGAGAGCAAGCGAGCGAGCCAGATGTGAGAGCGAGCGAGCAAGATATGCGAGCGAGCCAGATAAGAGAGCGAGCCAGACAAGAGAGCAGCGAGCAAGCCAGATGTGAGAGAGAGCAAGCCAGATAAGAGAGCGAGCCAGACAATTAAGCAAGCGAGCGAGCCAGATCTGAGAGCAAGAGAGCCAGATATGAGAGCAAGCGAGCGAGCCAGATATGAGAGCAAGCGAGCCAGCCAGATATGAGAGCGAGAGAGCCAGATAAGAGAGCGAGCAAGACAAGAGAGCAAACGAGCTAGCCAGATATGAGTGCAAGCGAGCTAGCCAGATATGAGAGCAAGCAAGCGAGCCAGATTTGAGAGTGAGCGCGCAAGATATGCGAGCGAGCCAGATAAGAGAGCGAGCCAGACAAGAGAGCAAGCGAGCGAGCCAGATATGAGAGCAAGCGAGCAAGCCAGATATGACAGCGAGCGAGCCAGACATGAGACGGAGCGAGTAAGATATGAGAGCGAGCGAACCAGATATGCGAGCGAGCAAGCGAGCGAGCCAGATGTGAGAGCGAGCGAGCCAGATATGCGAGCGAGCCATAAAAGAGAGCGAGACAGACAAGAGAGCAAGCGAGCGAGCAAGATATGAGAGCGAGCCAGACAAGAGAGCAAGCGAGCGAGACAAATATTAGAGCAAGCGAGCCAGCTAGATGTGAGAGCGAGCGAGCCAGATATGTGAGCAAGCAAGATAAGAGAGCGAGCCAGACAAGAGAGCAAACGAGCGAGCCAGATATGAGAGCAAGCGAGCGAGCCAGATATGAGAGCGAGCGAGCCAGATAAGAGAGCAAGCCAGACAAGAGAGCAAGCGTGCAAGCCAGATATGCTAGCGAGCAAGACAGATAAGAGAGCGAGCCAGACAAGAGAGCAAGCGAGCGAGCCGGATATGAGAGCAAGCGAACCAGCCAGATATGAGAGCGAGCGAGCCAGATAAGAGAGCGAGCAAGACAAGAGAGAAAGCGAGCTAGCCAAATATGAGAGCAAGCCAGATATGAGAGCGAGCGAGCCAGTTATGCGAGCGAGCCAGATAAGAGAGCGAGCCAGACAAGAGAGCAAGCGAGCGAGCCAGATATGAGAACAAGCTAGCGAGCCAGATATGAAAGCAAGCGAGCGAGCCAGATATGAGAGCAAGCGAGCAAGCCAGATATGAGAGCAAGCGAGCAAGCCAGATATGAGAGCGAGCGAGCCAGACATGAGAGCGAGCGAGCCAGAAATGCGAGCGAGCGAGCCAGATAAGAGAGCGAGCCAGACAAGAGAGCAAGCGAGCGAGCCAGATGTGAGAGCAAGGGAGCCAGATATGCGAGCGAGCCATAAAAGAGAGCGAGACAGACAAGAGAGCAAGCGAGCGAGCCAGATATGAGAGCAAGCTAGCAAGGCAGATATAAGAGCGAGCCAGATAAGAAAGCGAGCCAGACAAGAGAGCAAGCGAGCCAGATATGAGAGCAAAGGAGCCAGCTAGATGTGAGAGCGAGCGAGCCAGGTATGAGAGCGAGCCAGATAAGAGAGCGAGCCAGACAAGAGAGCAAGCGAGAAAGCCAGATATGAGAGCGAGCGAGCCAGACATGAGAGCAAGCGAGCGAGCCAGATATGAGAGCGAGCGAGCCAGATAAGAGAGCAAGCCAGACAAGAAAGCAAGCGTGCGAGCCAGATATGCTAGCGAGCTAGCCAGATAAGAGAGCGAGCCAGACAAGAGAGCAAGCGAGCAAGCCAGATATGAGAGCAAGCGAGCCAGCCAGATATGAGAGCGAGCGAGCCAGATAAGAGAGCGAGCAAGACAAGAGAGCAAGCGAGCTAGCCAGATATGAGAGCAAGCGAGCGAGCCAGATTTGAGAGCGAGCGAGCCAGATATGCGAGCGAGCCAGACAAGAGAGTAAGCGAGCGAGCCAGATATGAGAGCAAGCGAGCGAGCCGGATATGAGAGCAAGCCAGATATGAGAGCAAGCGAGCGAGCCAGATTTGAGAGCGAGCGAGCCAGATATGCGAGTGAGCCATAAAAGAGAGCAAGCGAGCGAGCCAGATATGAGAGCAAGCGAGCCAGCCAGAAATGAGAGCAAGCGAGCCAGCCAGATGTGAGAGTGAGCGAGCCAGATATGCGAGCAAGCCAGATAAGAGAGCGAGCCAGACAAGAGAGCAAGCGAGAAAGCCAGATATGAGAGCGAGCGAGCCAGACATGAGAGCAAGCGAGCGAGCCAGATATGAGAGCGATCGAGCCAGATAAGAGAGCAAGCGTGCGAGCCAGATATGCTAGCGAGCAAGCCAGATAAGAGAGCGAGCCAGACAAAAGAGCAAGCGAGCGAGCCAGATATGAGAGCAAGCGAGCGAGCCAGATTTGAGAGCGAGCGAGCCAGATATGCGAGCGAGCCAGATAAGAGAGTGAGCCAGACAAGAGAGCAAGCGAGCGAGCCAGATATGAGAGTAAGCGAGCGAGCCAGATATGAGAGCAAGCGAGCAAGCCAGATATGAGAGCGAGCGAACCAGACATGAAAGCGAGCGAGACAGATATGCGAGCGAGCGAGCCAGATAAGAGAGCGAGCCAGACAAGAGAGCAGCGAGCAAGCCAGATGTGAGAGAGAGCAAGCCAGATAAGAGAGCGAGCCAGACAATTAAGCAAGCGAGCGAGCCAGATCTGAGAGCAAGAGAGCCAGATATGAGAGCAAGCGAGCGAGCCAGATATGAGAGCAAGCGAGCCAGCCAGATATGAGAGCGAGCGAGCCAGATAAGAGAGCGAGCAAGACAAGAGAGCAAGCGAGCTAGCCAGATATGAGAGCAAGCGAGCGAGCCAGATTTGAGAGCGAGCGAGCCAGATATGCGAGCGAGCCAGATAAGAGAGCGAGCCAGACAAGAGAGCAAGTGAGCGTGCCAGATATGAGAGCAAGCGAGCGAGCCGAATATGAGAGCAAGCGAGCAAGCCATATATGAGAGTGAGCGAGCATGCCAGATATGAGAGCAAGCGAGCGAGCCAGATATGCAAACGAGCCATAAAAGAGAGTGAGACAGACAAGAGAGCAAGCGAGCGAGCCAGATATGAGAGCAAGCGAGCCAGCCAGAAATGAGAGCAAGCGAGCCAGCCAGATGTGAGAGCGAGCGAGCCAGATATGCGAGCGAGCCAGATAAGAGAGCGAGTCAGACAAGAGAGCAAGCGAGAAAGCCAGATATGAGAGCGAGCCAGACATGAGAGCAAGCGAGCCAGACATGAGAGCAAGCGAGCGAGCCAGATATGAAAGCGAGCGAGCCAGATAAGAGAGCAAGCCAGACAAGAGAGCAAGCCTGCGAGCCAGATATGCTAGCGAGCAAACCAGATAAGAGAGCGAGCCAGACAAGAGAGCAAGCGAGCGATCCAGATATGAGAGCGAGCGAGCAAGGTATGCGAGCGAGCCAGATAAGAGAGCGAGCCAGACAAGAGAGCAGCGAGCAAGCCAGATGTGAGAGAGAGCAAGCCAGATAAGAGAGCGAGCCAGACAATTAAGCAAGCGAGCGAGCCAGATCTGAGAGCAAGAGAGCCAGATATGAGAGCAAGCGAGCGAGCCAGATATGAGAGCAAGCGAGCCAGCCAGATATGAGAGCGAGCGAGCCAGATAAGAGAGCGAGCAAGACAAGAGAGCAAGCGAGCTAGCCAGATATGAGAGCAAGCGAGCTAGCCAGATATGAGAGCAAGCGAGCGAGCCAGATTTGAGAGCGAGCGAGACAGATATGCGAGCGAGTCAGATAAGAGAGCGAGCCAGACAAGAGAGCAAGCGAGCGAGCCAGATATGAGAGCAAGCCAGAAATGAGAGCGAGGGAGCCAGACATGAGAGCGAGCGAGTAAGATATGAAAGCGAGCGAGCCAGATATGAGAGCGAACGAGCCAGACATGAGAGCAAGCGAGCGAGCCAGATATGAGAGCAAGCGAGCCAGCCAGATATGAGAGCGAGCGAGCCAGATAAGAGAGCGAGCAAGACAAGAGAGCAAACGAGCTAGCCAGATATGAGTGCAAGCGAGCTAGCCAGATATGAGAGCAAGCAAGCGAGCCAGATTTGAGAGTGAGCGCGCAAGATATGCGAGCGAGCCAGATAAGAGAACAAGCCAGACAAGAGAGCAAGCGAGCGAGCCAGATATGAGAGCAAGCGAGCAAGCCAGATATGAGAGCGAGCGAGCCAGACATGAGACGGAGCGAGTAAGATATGAGAGCGAGCGAACCAGATATGCGAGCGAGCAAGCGAGCGAGCCAGATGTGAGAGCGAGCGAGCCAGATATGCGAGCGAGCCATAAAAGAGAGCGAGACAGACAAGAGAGCAAGCGAGCGAGCCAGATATGAGAGCAAGCTAGCAAGCCAGATATGAGAGCGAGCCAGATAAGAGAGCGAGCCAGACAAGAGAGCAAGCGAGCGAGCCAAATATGAGAGCAAGCGAGCCAGCTAGATGTGAGAGCGAGCGAGCCAGATATGTGAGCAAGCCAGATAAGAGAGCGAGCCAGACAAGAGAGCAAGCGAGCGAGCCAGATATGAGAGCAAGCGAGCGAGCCAGATATGAGAGCGAGCGAGCCAGATAAGAGAGCAAGCCAGACAAGAGAGCAAGCGTGCAAGCCAGATATGCTAGCGAGCAAGCCAGATAAGAGAGCGAGCCAGACAAGAGAGCAAGCGAGCGAGCCGGATATGAGAGCAAGCGAGCCAGCCAGATATGAGAGCGAGCGAGCCAGATAAGAGAGGGAGCAAGACAAGAAAGCAAGCGAGCTAGCCACATTTGAGAGCAAGCGAGCGAGCCAGATGTGAGAGCGAGCGAGCAAGATATGCGAGCGAGCCAGATAAGAGAGCGAGCCAGACAAGAGAGCAGCGAGCAAGCCAGATGTGAGAGAGAGCAAGCCAGATAAGAGAGCGAGCCAGACAATTAAGCAAGCGAGCGAGCCAGATCTGAGAGCAAGAGAGCCAGATATGAGAGCAAGCGAGCGAGCCAGATATGAGAGCGAGCGAGCCAGATAAGAGAGCAAGCCAGACAAGAGAGCAAGCGTGCAAGCCAGATATGCTAGCGAGCAAGCCAGATAAGAGAGCGAGCCAGACAAGAGAGCAAGCGAGCGAGCCGGATATGAGAGCAAGCGAGCCAGCCAGATATGAGAGCGAGCGAGCCAGATAAGAGAGGGAGCAAGACAAGAAAGCAAGCGAGCTAGCCACATTTGAGAGCAAGCGAGCGAGCCAGATGTGAGAGCGAGCGAGCAAGATATGCGAGCGAGCCAGATAAGAGAGCGAGCCAGACAAGAGAGCAGCGAGCAAGCCAGATGTGAGAGAGAGCAAGCCAGATAAGAGAGCGAGCCAGACAATTAAGCAAGCGAGCGAGCCAGATCTGAGAGCAAGAGAGCCAGATATGAGAGCAAGCGAGCGAGCCAGATATGAGAGCAAGCGAGCCAGCCAGATATGAGAGCGAGCGAGCCAGATAAGAGAGCGAGCAAGACAAGAGAGCAAACGAGCTAGCCAGATATGAGTGCAAGCGAGCTAGCCAGATATGAGAGCAAGCAAGCGAGCCAGATTTGAGAGTGAGCGCGCAAGATATGCGAGCGAGCCAGATAAGAGAGCGAGCCAGACAAGAGAGCAAGCGAGCGAGCCAGATATGAGAGCAAGCGAGCAAGCCAGATATGACAGCGAGCGAGCCAGACATGAGACGGAGCGAGTAAGATATGAGAGCGAGCGAACCAGATATGCGAGCGAGCAAGCGAGCGAGCCAGATGTGAGAGCGAGCGAGCCAGATATGCGAGCGAGCCATAAAAGAGAGCGAGACAGACAAGAGAGCAAGCGAGCGAGCAAGATATGAGAGCGAGCCAGACAAGAGAGCAAGCGAGCGAGACAAATATGAGAGCAAGCGAGCCAGCTAGATGTGAGAGCGAGCGAGCCAGATATGTGAGCAAGCCAGATAAGAGAGCGAGCCAGACAAGAGAGCAAGCGAGCGAGCCAGATATGAGAGCAAGCGAGCGAGCCAGATATGAGAGCGAGCGAGCCAGATAAGAGAGCAAGCCAGACAAGAGAGCAAGCGTGCAAGCCAGATATGCTAGCGAGCAAGCCAGATAAGAGAGCGAGCCAGACAAGAGAGCAAGCGAGCGAGCCGGATATGAGAGCAAGCGAACCAGCCAGATATGAGAGCGAGCGAGCCAGATAAGAGAGCGAGCAAGACAAGAGAGAAAGCGAGCTAGCCAAATATGAGAGCAAGCCAGATATGAGAGCGAGCGAGCCAGTTATGCGAGCGAGCCAGATAAGAGAGCGAGCCAGACAAGAGAGCAAGCGAGCGAGCCAGATATGAGAACAAGCGAGCGAGCCAGATATGAAAGCAAGCGAGCGAGCCAGATATGAGAGCAAGCCAGATATGAGAGCGAGCGAGCCAGAAATGCGAGCGAGCGAGCCAGATAAGAGAGCGAGCCAGACAAGAGAGCAAGCGAGCGAGCCAGATGTGAGAGCAAGGGAGCCAGATATGGAAGCGAGCCATAAAAGAGAGCGAGACAGACAAGAGAGCAAGCGAGCGAGCCAGATATGAGAGCAAGCTAGCAAGGCAGATATAAGAGCGAGCCAGATAAGAAAGCGAGCCAGACAAGAGAGCAAGCGAGCCAGATATGAGAGCAAGGGAGCCAGCTAGATGTGAGAGCGAGCGAGCCAGGTATGAGAGCGAGCCAGATAAGAGAGCGAGCCAGACAAGAGAGCAAGCGAGAAAGCCAGATATGAGAGCGAGCGAGCCAGACATGAGAGCAAGCGAGCGAGCCAGATATGAGAGCGAGCGAGCCAGATAAGAGAGCAAGCCAGACAAGAAAGCAAGCGTGCGAGCCAGATATGCTAGCGAGCTAGCCAGATAAGAGAGCGAGCCAGACAAGAGAGCAAGTGAGCAAGCCAGATATGAGAGCAAGCGAGCCAGCCAGATATGAGAGCGAGCGAGCCAGATAAGAGAGCGAGCAAGGCAAGAGAGCAAGCGAGCTAGCCAGATATGAGAGCAAGCGAGCGAGCCAGATTTGAGAGCGAGCGAGCCAGATATGCGAGCGAGCCAGACAAGAGAGTAAGCGAGCGAGCCAGATATGAGAGCAAGCGAGCGAGCCGGATATGAGAGCAAGCCAGCAAGCCAGATATGAGAGCAAGCGAGCGAGCCAGATTTGAGAGCGAGCGAGCCAGATATGCGAGCGAGCCATAAAAGAGAGCAAGAGAGCGAGCCAGATATGAGAGCAAGCGAGCCAGCCAGAAATGAGAGCAAGCGAGCCAGCCAGATGTGAGAGTGAGCGAGCCAGATATGCGAGCAAGCCAGATAAGAGAGCGAGCCAGACAAGAGAGCAAGCGAGAAAGCCAGATATGAGAGCGAGCGAGCCAGACATGAGAGCAAGCGAGCGAGCCAGATATGAGAGCGATCGAGCCAGATAAGAGAGCAAGCGTGCGAGCCAGATATGCTAGCGAGCAAGCCAGATAAGAGAGCGAGCCAGACAAAAGAGCAAGCGAGCGAGCCAGATATGAGAGCAAGCGAGCGAGCCAGATTTGAGAGCGAGCGAGCCAGATATGCGAGCGAGCCAGATAAGAGAGTGAGCCAGACAAGAGAGCAAGCGAGCGAGCCAGATATGAGAGTAAGCGAGCGAGCCAGATATGAGAGCAAGCGAGCAAGCCAGATATGAGAGCGAGCGAACCAGACATGAAAGCGAGCGAGCCAGATATGCGAGCGAGCGAGCCAGATAAGAGAGCGAGCCAGACAAGAGAGCAAGCGAGCGAGCCAGATGTGAGAGCAAGCTAGCCAGATATGCGAGCGAGCCATAAAAGAGAGCGAGAGAGACAAGAGGGCAAGCGAGCGAGCCAGATATGAGAGCGAGCTAGCAAGGCAGATATAAGAGCGAGCCAGATAAGAGAGCAAGCCAGATATGAGAGCAAGCGAGCCAGCTAGATGTGAGAGCGAGCGAGCCAGATATGCGAGCGAGCCAGATAAGAGAGCGAGCCAGACAAGAGAGCAAGCGAGCGAGCCAGATATGAGAGCAAGCGAGCGAGCCGGATATGAGAGCAAGCGAGCAAGCAAGATATGAGAGCAAGCGAGCGAGCCAGATTTGAGAGCAAGCGAGCCAGATATGCGAGCGAGCCATAAAAGAGAGCGAGACAGACAAGAGAGCAAGCGAGCGAGCCAGATATGAGAGCAAGCGAGCCAGCCAGAAATGAGAGCAAGCGAGCCAGCCAGATGTGAGAGCGAGCGAGCCAGGTATGAGAGCAAGCCAGATAAGAGAGCGAGCCAGACAAGAGAGCAAGCGAGAAAGCCAGATATGAGAGCGAGCGAGCCAGACATGAGAGCAAGCGAGCGAGCCAGATATGAGAGCGAGCGAGCCAGATAAGAGATCAAGCCAGACAAGAGAGCAAGCGTGCGAGCCAGATATGCTAGCGAGCAAGCCAGATAAGAGAGCGAGCCAGACAAGAGAGCAAGCGAGCGATCCAGATATGAGAGCAAGCGAGCCAGCCAGATATGAGAGCGAGCGAGCCAGATAAGAGAGCGAGCAAGACAAGAGAGCAAGCGAGCTAGCCAGATATGAGAGCAAGCGAGCGAGCCAGATTTGAGAGCGAGCGAGCCAGATATGCGAGCGAGCCAGATAAGAGAGCGAGCCAGACAAGAGAGCAAGCGAGCGTGCCAGATATGAGAGCAAGCGAGCTAGCCAGATATGAGAGCAAGCGCGCGAGCCAGATATGCGAGCGAGCCAGATAAGAGAGCGAGCCAGACAAGAGAGCAAGCGAGCGTGCCAGATATGAGAGCAAGCGAGCCAGCCAGAAATGAGAGCAAGCGAGCCAGCCAGATATGAGAGCAAGCGAGCGAGCCGAATATGAGAGCAAGCGAGCAAGCCATATATGAGAGTGAGCGAGCATGCCAGATATGAGAGCAAGCGAGCGAGCCAGATATGCAAACGAGCCATAAAAGAGAGTGAGACAGACAAGAGAGCAAGCGAGCGAGCCAGATATGAGAGCAAGCGAGCCAGCCAGAAATGAGAGCAAGCGAGCCAGCCAGATGTGAGAGCGAGCGAGCCAGATATGCGAGCGAGCCAGATAAGAGAGCGAGCCAGACAAGAGAGCAAGCGAGAAAGCCAGATATGAGAGCGAGCCAGACATGAGAGCAAGCGAGCCAGACATGAGAGCAAGCGAGCGAGCCAGATATGAAAGCGAGCGAGCCAGATAAGAGAGCAAGCCAGACAAGAGAGCAAGCGTGCGAGCCAGATATGCTAGCGAGCAAACCAGATAAGAGAGCGAGCCAGACAAGAGAGCAAGCGAGCGATCCAGATATGAGAGCAAGCGAGCCAGCCAGATATGAGAGCGAGCGAGCCAGATAAGAGAGGGAGCAAGACAAGAGAGCAAGCGAGCTAGCCACATTTGAGAGCAAGCGAGCGAGCCAGATGTGAGAGCGAGCGAGCAAGATATGCGAGCGAGCCAGATAAGAGAGCGAGCCAGACAAGAGAGCAGCGAGCAAGCCAGATGTGAGAGAGAGCAAGCCAGATAAGAGAGCGAGCCAGACAATTAAGCAAGCGAGCGAGCCAGATCTGAGAGCAAGAGAGCCAGATATGAGAGCAAGCGAGCGAGCCAGATATGAGAGCAAGCGAGCCAGCCAGATATGAGAGCGAGCGAGCCAGATAAGAGAGCGAGCAAGACAAGAGAGCAAGCGAGCTAGCCAGATATGAGAGCAAGCGAGCTAGCCAGATATGAGAGCAAGCGAGCGAGCCAGATTTGAGAGCGAGCGAGCCAGATATGCGAGCGAGTCAGATAAGAGAGCGAGCCAGACAAGAGAGCAAGCGAGCGAGCCAGATATGAGAGCAAGCCAGATATGAGAGCGAGGGAGCCAGACATGAGAGCGAGCGGGTAAGATATGAAAGCGAGCGAGCCAGATATGAGAGCGAACGAGCCAGACATGAGAGCAAGCGAGCCAGCCAGATATGAGAGCGAGCGAGCCAGATAAGAGAGCGAGCAAGACAAGAGAGCAAATGAGCTAGCCAGATATGAGTGCAAGCGAGCTAGCCAGATATGAGAGCAAGCAAGCGAGCCAGATTTGAGAGCAAGCGAGCAAGCCAGATATGAGAGCGAGCGAGCCAGACATGAGACGGAGCGAGTAAGATATGAGAGCGAGCGAACCAGATATGCGAGCAAGCGAGCGAGCAAGATGTGAGAGCGAGCGAGCCAGATATGCGAGCGAGCCATAAAAGAGAGCGAGACAGACAAGAGAGCAAGCGAGCGAGCCAGATATGAGAGCAAGCTAGCAAGCCAGATATGAGAGCGAGCCAGATAAGAGAGCGAGCCAGACAAGAGAGCAAGCGAGCGAGCCAAATATGAGAGCAAGCGAGCCAGCTAGATGTGAGAGCGAGCGAGCCAGATATGTGAGCAAGCCAGATAAGAGAGCGAGCCAGACAAGAGAGCAAGCGAGCGAGCCAGATATGAGAGCAAGCGAGCGAGCCAGATATGAGAGCGAGCGAGCCAGATAAGAGAGCAAGCCAGACAAGAGAGCAAGCGTGCAAGCCAGATATGCTAGCGAGCAAGCCAGATAAGAGAGCGAGCCAGACAAGAGAGCAAGCGAGCGAGCCGGATATGAGAGCAAGCGAACCAGCCAGATATGAGAGCGAGCGAGCCAGATAAGAGAGCGAGCAAGACAAGAGAGAAAGCGAGCTAGCCAAATACGAGAGCAAGCCAGATATGAGAGCGAGCGAGCCAGATATGCGAGCGAGCCAGATAAGAGAGCGAGCCAGACAAGAGAGCAAGCGAGCGAGCCAGATATGAGAACAAGCGAGCGAGCCAGATATGAAAGCAAGCGAGCGAGCCAGATATGAGAGCAAGCGAGCAAGCCAGATATGAGAGCAAGCGAGCAAGCCAGATATGAGAGCGAGCGAGCCAGACATGAGAGCGAGCGAGCCAGAAATGCGAGCGAGCGAGCCAGATAAGAGAGCGAGCCAGACAAGAGAGCAAGCGAGCGAGCCAGATGTGAGAGCAAGGGAGCCAGATATGCGAGCGAGCCATAAAAGAGAGCGAGACAGACAAGAGAGCAAGCGAGCGAGCCAGATATGAGAGCAAGCTAGCAAGGCAGATATAAGAGCGAGCCAGATAAGAGAGCAAGCGAGCCAGATATGAGAGCAAGGGAGCCAGCTAGATGTGAGAGCGAGCGAGCCAGGTATGAGAGCGAGCCAGATAAGAGAGCGAGCCAGACAAGAGAGCAAGCGAGAAAGCCAGATATGAGAGCGAGCGAGCCAGACATGAGAGCAAGCGAGCGAGCCAGATATGAGAGCGATCGAGCCAGATAAGAGAGCAAGCCAGACAAGAAAGCAAGCGTGCGAGCCAGATATGCTAGCGTGCTAGCCAGATAAGAGAGCGAGCCAGACAAGAGAGCAAGCGAGCGAGCCAGATATGAGAGCAAGCGAGCCAGCCAGATATGAGAGCGAGCAAGCCAGATAAGAGAGCGAGCAAGACAAGAGAGCAAGCGAGCTAGCCAGATATAAGAGCAAGCGAGCGAGCCAGATTTGAGAGCGAGCGAGCCAGATATGCGAGCGAGCCAGATAAGAGAGCGAGCCAGACAAGAGAGTAAGCGAGCGAGCCAGATATGAGAGCAAGCGAGCGAGCCGGATATGAGAGCAAGCCAGCAAGCCAGATATGAGAGCAAGAGAGCGAGCCAGATTTGAGAGCGAGCGAGCCAGTTATGCGAGCGAGCCATAAAAGAGAGCAAGCGAGCGAGCCAGATATGAGAGCAAGCGAGCCAGCCAGAAATGAGAGCAAGCGAGCCAGCCAGATGTGAGAGCGAGCGAGCCAGATATGTGAGCAAGCCAGATAAGAGAGCGAGCCAGAAAAGAGAGCAAGCGAGAAAGCCAGATATGAGAGCAAGCGAGCCAGACATGAGAGCAAGCGAGCGAGCCAGATATGAGAGCGATCGAGCCAGATAAGAGAGCAAGCGTGCGAGCCAGATATGCTAGCGAGCAAGCCAGATAAGAGAGCGAGCCAGACACAAGAGCAAGCGAGCGAGCCAGATATGAGAGCAAGCGAGCGAGCCAGATTTGAGAGCGAGCGAGCCAGATATGCGAGCGAGCCAGATAAGAGAGTGAGCCAGACAAGAGAGCAAGCGAGCCAGATATGAGAGTAAGCGAGCGAGCCAGATATGAGAGCAAGCGAGCAAGTCAGATATGAGAGCGAGCGAGCCAGACATGAGAGCGAGCGAGCCAGATATGCGAGCGAGCGAGCCAGATAAGAGAGCGAGCCAGACAAGAGAGCAAGCGAGAAAGCCAGATATGAGAGTGAGCGAGCCAGACATGAGAGCAAGCGAGCGAGCCAGATATGAGAGCGAGCGAGCCAGATAAGAGATCAAGCCAGACAAGAGAGCAAGTGTGCGAGCCAGATATGCTAGCGAGCAAGCCAGATAACAGAGAGAGCCAGACAAGAGAGCAACCGAGCGAACCAGATATGAGAGCAAGCGAGCCAGCCAGATATGAGAGCGAGCGAGCCAGATAAGAGAGCGAGCAAGACAAGAGAGCAAGCGAGCTAGCCAGATATGAGAGCAAGCGAGCGAGCCAGATTTGAGAGCGAGCGAGCCAGTTATGCGAGCGAGCCAGATAAGAGAGCGAGCCAGACAAGAGAGCAAGCGAGCGTGCCAGATATGAGAGCAAGCGAGCCGAATATGAGAGCAAGCGAGCCAGCCAGAAATGAGAGCAAGCGAGCCAGCCAGATGTGAGAGCGAGCGAGCCAGATATGCGAGCGAGCCAGATAAGAGAGCGAGCCAGACAAGAGAGCAAGTGAGAAAGCCAGATATGAGAGCGAGCCAGACATGAGAGCAAGCGAGCCAGACATGAGAGCAAGCGAGCGAGCCAGATATGAAAGTAAGCGAGCCAGATAAGAGAGCAAGCCAGACAAGAGAGCAAGCGTGCGAGCCAGATATGCTAGCGAGCAAACCAGATAAGAGAGCGAGCCAGACAAGAGAGCAAGCGAGCCATCCAGATATGAGAGCAAGCGAGCGAGCCAGATGTGAGAGCGAGCGAGCAAGATATGCGAGCGAGCCAGATAAGAGAGCGAGCCAGACAAGAGAGCAGCGAGCAAGCCAGATGTGAGAGAGAGCAAGCCAGATAAGAGAGCGAGCCAGACAATTAAGCAAGCGAGCGAGCCAGATCTGAGAGCAAGAGAGCCAGATATGAGAGCAAGCGAGCGAGCCAGATATGAGAGCAAGCGAGCCAGCCAGATATGAGAGCGAGCGAGCCAGATAAGAGAGCGAGCAAGACAAGAGAGCAAGCGAGCTAGCCAGATATGAGAGCAAGCGAGCGAGCCAGATTTGAGAGCGAGCGAGCCAGATATGCGAGCGAGTCAGATAAGAGAGCGAGCCAGACAAGAGAGCAAGCGAGCGAGCCAGATATGAGAGCAAGCCAGATATGAGAGCGAGGGAGCCAGACATGAGAGCGAGCGAGTAAGATATGAAAGCGAGCGAGCCAGATATGAGAGCGAACGAGCCAGACATGAGAGCAAGCGAGCATGCCACATTTGAGAGCAAGCGAGCGAGCCAGATGTGAGAGCGAGCGAGCGAGATATGCGAGCGAGCCAGATAAGAGAGCGAGCCAGACAATTAAGCAAGCGAGCGAGCCAGATATGAGAGCAAGAGAGCCAGATATGAGAGCAAGCGAGCGAGCCAGATATGAGAGCGAGCGAGCCAGCCAGATATGAGAGCGAGCGAGCCAGATAAGAGAGCGAGCAAGACAAGAGAACAAACGAGCTAGCCAGATATGAGAGCAAGCGAGCTAGCCAGATATGAGAGCAAGCAAGCGAGCCAGATTTGAGAGTGAGCGCGCAAGATATGCGAGCGAGCCAGATAAGAGAGCGAGCCAGACAAGAGAGCAAGCGAGCGAGCCAGATATGAGAGCAAGCGAGCAAGCCAGATATGAGAGCGAGCGAGCCAGCCATGAGACGGAGCGAGTAAGATATGAGAGCGAGCGAACCAGATATGCGAGCGAGCAAGCGAGCGAGCCAGATGTGAGAGCGAGCGAGCCAGATATGCGAGCGAGCCATAAAAGAGAGCGAGACAGACAAGAGAGCAAGCGAGCGAGCCAGATATGAGAGCAAGCTAGCAAGCCAGATATGAGAGCGAGCCAGATAAGAGAGCGAGCCAGACAAGAGAGCAAGCGAGCGAGCCAAATATGAGAGCAAGCGAGCCAGCTAGATGTGAGAGCGAGCGAGCCAGATATGTGAGCGAGCCAGATAAGAGAGCGAGCCAGACAAGAGAGCAAGCGAGCGAGCCAGATATGAGAGCAAGCGAGCGAGCCAGATATGAGAGCGAGCGAGCCAGATAAGAGAGCAAGCCAGACAAGAGAGCAAGCGTGCGAGCCAGATATGAGAGCAAGGGAGCCAGATATGCGAGCGAGCCATAAAAGAGAGCGAGACAGACAAGAGAGCAAGCGAGCGAGCCAGATATGAGAGCAAGCTAGCAAGGCAGATATAAGAGCGAGCCAGATAAGAAAGCGAGCCAGACAAGAGAGCAAGCGAGCCAGATATGAGAGCAAGGGAGCCAGCTAGATGTGAGAGCGAGCGGGCCAGGTATGAGAGCGAGCCAGATAAGAGAGCGAGCCAGACAAGAGAGCAAGCGAGAAAGCCAGATATGAGAGCGAGCTAGCCAGATAAGAGAGCGAGCCAGACAAGAGAGCAAGCAAGCGAGCCAGATATGAGAGCGAGCGAGCCAGATAAGAGAGCAAGCCAGACAAGAGAGCAAGCGTGCGAGCCAGATATGCTAGCGAGCTAGCCAGATAAGAGAGCGAGCCAGACAAGAGAGCAAGCAAGCGAGCCAGATATGAGAGCAAGCGAGCCAGCCAGATATGAGAGCGAGCGAGCCAGATAAGAGAGCGAGCAAGACAAGAGAGCAAGCGAGCTAGCCAGATATGAGAGCAAGCGAGCGAGCCAGATTAAAGAGAGCGAGCGAGCCAGATATACGAGCGAGCCAGATAAGAGAGCGAGCCAGACAAGAGAGCAAGCGAGCGAGCCAGATATGAGAGCAAGCGAGCGAGCCGGATATGAGAGCAAGCGAGCAAGCCAGATATGAGAGCAAGCGAGCGAGCCAGATATGCGAGCAAGCCATAAAAGAGAGCGAGACAGACAAGAGAGCAAGCGAGCGAGCCAGATATGAGAGCAAGCGAGCCAGCCAGAAATGAGAGCAAGCGAGCCAGCCAGATGTGAGAGCGAGCGAGCCAGATATGCAAGCAAGCCAGATAAGAGAGCGAGCCAGACAAGAGAGCAAGCGAGAAAGCCAGATATGAGAGCGAGCCAGACATGAGAGCAAGCGAGTGAGCCAGATATGAGAGCGATCGAGCCAGATAAGAGAGCAAGCGTGCGAGCCAGATATGCTAGCGAGCAAGCCAGATAAGAGAGCGAGCCAGACAAAAGAGCAAGCGAGCGAGCCAGATATGAGAGCAAGCGAGCGAGCCAGATGTGAGAGCGAGACAGATAAGAGAGCAAGCCAGACAAGAGAGCAAGCGAGCGATCCAGATATGAGAGCAAGCGAACCAGCCAGATATGAGAGCGAGCGAGCCAGATATGAGAGCGAGCAAGACAAGAGAGAAAGCGAGCGAGCCAAATATGAGAGCAAGCGAGCCAGCTAGATGTGAGAGCGAGCGAGCCAGATATGTGAGCAAGCCAGATAAGAGAGCGAGCCAGACAAGAGAGCAAGCGAGCAAACCAGATATGAGAGCAAGCGAGCGAGCCAGATATGAGAGCGAGCGAGCCAGATAAGAGAGCAAGCCAGACAAGAGAGCAAGCGTGCAAGCCAGATATGCTAGCGAGCAAGCCAGATAAGAGAGCGAGCCAGACAAGAGAGCAAGCGAGCGAGCCGGATATGAGAGCAAGCGAACCAGCCAGATATGAGAGCGAGCGAGCCAGATAAGAGAGCGAGCAAGACAAGAGAGAAAGCGAGCTAGCCAAATATGAGAGCAAGCCAGATATGAGAGCGAGCGAGCCAGATATGCGAGCGAGCCAGATAAGAGAGCGAGCCAGACAAGAGAGCAAGCGAGCGAGCCAGATATGAGAACAAGCGAGCGAGCCAGATATGAAAGCAAGCGAGTGAGCCAGATATGAGAGCAAGCGAGCAAGCCAGATATGAGAGCAAGCGAGCAAGCCAGATATGAGAGCGAGCGAGCCAGACATGAGAGCGAGCGAGCCAGAAATGCGAGCGAGCGAGCCAGATAAGAGAGCGAGCCAGACAAGAGAGCAAGCGAGCGAGCCAGATGTGAGAGCAAGGGAGCCAGATATGCGAGCGAGCCATAAAAGAGAGCGAGACAGACAAGAGAGCAAGCGAGCGAGCCAGATATGAGAGCAAGCTAGCAAGGCAGATATAAGAGCGAGCCAGATAAGAGAGCAAGCGAGCCAGATATGAGAGCAAGGTAGCCAGCTAGATGTGAGAGCGAGCGAGCCAGGTATGAGAGCGAGCCAGATAAGAGAGCGAGCAAGACAAGAGAGCAAGCGAGAAAGCCAGATATGAGAGCGAGCGAGCCAGACATGAGAGCAAGCGATCGAGCCAGATATGAGAGCGAGCGAGCCAGATAAGACAGCAAGCCAGACAAGAAAGCAAGCGTGCGAGCCAGATATGCTAGCGAGCTAGCCAGATAAGAGAGCGAGCCAGACAAGAGAGCAAGCGAGCGAGCCAGATATGAGAGCAAGCGAGCCAGCCAGATATGAGAGCGAGCGAGCCAGATAAGAGAGCGAGCAAGACAAGAGAGCAAGCGAGCTAGCCAGATATGAGAGCAAGCGAGCGAGCCAGATTTGAGAGCGAGCGAGCCAGATATGCGAGCGAGCCAGATAAGAGAGCGAGCCAGACAAGAGAGTAAGCGAGCGAGCCAGATATGAGAGCAAGCGAGCGAGCCGGATATGAGAGCAAGCCAGCAAGCCAGATATGAGAGCAAGCGAGCGAGCCAGATTTGAGAGCGAGCGAGCCAGATATGCGAGCGAGCCATAAAAGAGAGCAAGCGAGCGAGCCAGATATGAGAGCGAGCGAGCCAGACATGAGAGCAAGCGAGCGAGCCAGATATGAGAGCGATCGAGCCAGATAAGAGAGCAAGCGTGCGAGCCAGATATGCTAGCGAGCAAGCCAGATAAGAGAGCGAGCCAGACACAAGAGCAAGCGAGCGAGCCAGATATGAGAGCAAGCGAGCGAGCCAGATTTGAGAGCGAGCGAGCCAGATATGCGAGCGAGCCAGATAAGAGAGTGAGCCAGACAAGAGAGCAAGCGAGCGAGCCAGATATGAGAGTAAGCGAGCGAGCCAGATATGAGAGCAAGCGAGCAAGTCAGATATGAGAGCGAGCGAGCCAGACATGAGAGCGAGCGAGCCAGATATGCGAGCGAGCGAGCCAGATAAGAGAGCGAGCCAGACAAGAGAGCAAGCGAGAAAGCCAGATATGAGAGCGAGCGAGCCAGACATGAGAGCAAGCGAGCGAGCCAGATATGAGAGCGAGCGAGCCAGATAAGAGATCAAGCCAGACAAGAGAGCAAGCATGCGAGCCAGATATGCTAGCGAGCAAGCCAGATAAGAGAGCGAGCCAGACAAGAGAGCAAGCGAGCGAGCCAGATATGAGAGCAAGCGAGCCAGCCAGATATGAGAGCGAGTGAGCCAGATAAGAGAGCGAGCAAGACAAGAGAGCAAGCGAGCTAGCCAGATATGAGAGCAAGCGAGCGAGCCAGATTTGAGAGCGAGCGAGCCAGTTATGCGAGCGAGCCAGATAAGAAAGCGAGCCAGACAAGAGAGCAAGCGAGCGTGCCAGATATGAGAGCAAGCGAGCGAGCCGGATATGAGAGCAAGCGAGCAAGCCAGATATGAGAGTGAGCGAGCATGCCAGATATGAGAGCAAGCGAGCGAGCCAGATATGCAAACGAGCCATAAAAGAGAGTGAGACAGACAAGAGAGCAAGCGAGCGAGCCAGATATGAGAGCAAGCGAGCCAGCCAGAAATGAGAGCAAGCGAGCCAGCCAGATGTGAGAGCGAGCAAGCCAGATATGCGAGCGAGCCAGATAAGAGAGCGAGCCAGACAAGAGAGCAAGTGAGAAAGCCAGATATGAGAGCGAGCCAGACATGAGAGCAAGCGAGCCAGACATGAGAGCAAGCGAGCGAGCCAGATATGAAAGTGAGCGAGCCAGATAAGAGAGCAAGCCAGACAAGAGAGCAAGCGTGCGAGCCAGATATGCTAGCGAGCAAACCAGATAAGAGAGCGAGCCAGACAAGAGAGCAAGCGAGCGATCCAGATATGAGAGCAAGCGAGCCAGCCAGATATGAGAGCGAGCGAGCCAGATAAGAGAGGGAGCAAGACAAGAGAGCAAGCGAGCTAGCCACATTTGAGAGCAAGCGAGCCAGATGTGAGAGCGAGCGAGCAAGATATGCGAGCGAGCCAGATAAGAGAGCGAGCCAGACAAGAGAGCAGCGAGCAAGCCAGATGTGAGAGAGAGCAAGCCAGATAAGAGAGCGAGCCAGACAATTAAGCAAGCGAGCGAGCCAGATCTGAGAGCAAGAGAGCCAGATATGAGAGCAAGCGAGCGAGCAAGATATGAGAGCAAGCGAGCCAGCCAGATATGAGAGCGAGCGAACCAGATAAGAGAGCGAGCAAGACAAGAGAGCAAGCGAGCTAGACAGATATGAGAGCAAGCGAGCGAGCCAGATTTGAGAGCGAGCGAGCCAGATATGCGAGCGAGTCAGATAAGAGAGCGAGCCAGACAAGAGAGCAAGCGAGCGAGCCAGATATGAGAGCAAGCCAGATATGAGAGCGAGGGAGCCAGACATGAGAGCAAGCGAGCGAGCCACATTTGAGAGCAAGCTAGCGAGCCAGATGTGAGAGCGAGCGAGCGAGATATGCGAGCGAGCCAGATAAGAGAGCGAGCCAGACAATTAAGCAAGCGAGCGAGCCAGATATGAGAGCAAGAGAGCCAGATATGTGAGCAAGCGAGCGAGCCAGATATGAGAGCGAGCGAGCCAGCCAGATATGAGAGCGAGCGAGCCAGATAAGAGAGCGAGCAAGACAAGAGAACAAACGAGCTAGCCAGATATGAGAGCAAGCGAGCTAGCCAGATATGAGAGCAAGCAAGCGAGCCAGATTTGAGAGTGAGCGCGCAAGATATGCGAGCGAGCCAGATAAGAGAGCGAGCCAGACAAGAGAGCAAGCGAGCGAGCCAGATATGATAGCAAGCGAGCAAGCCAGATATGAGAGCGAGCGAGCCAGATATGAGACGGAGCGAGTAAGATATGAGAGCGAGCGAACCAGATATGCGAGCGAGCAAGCGAGCGAGCCAGATGTGAGAGTGAGCGAGCCAGATATGCGAGCGAGCCATAAAAGAGAGCGAGACAGACAAGAGAGCAAGCGAGCAAGCCAGATATGAGAGCGAGCGAGCCAGACATGAGACGGAGCGAGTAAGATATGAGAGCGAGCGAACCAGATATGCGAGCGAGCAAGCGAGCGAGCCAGATGTGAGAGCGAGCGAGCCAGATATGCGAGCGAGCCATAAAAGAGAGCGAGACAGACAAGAGAGCAAGCGAGCGAGCCAGATATGAGAGCAAGCTAGCAAGCCAGATATGAGAGCGAGCCAGATAAGAGAGCGAGCCAGACAAGAGAGCAAGCGAGCAAGCCAAATATGAGAGCAAGCGAGCCAGCTTGATGTGAGAGCGAGCGAGCCAGATATGTGAGCGAGCCAGATAAGAGAGCGAGCCAGACAAGAGAGCAAGCGAGCGAGCCAGATATGAGAGCAAGTGAGCGAGCCAGATATGAGAGCGAGCGAGCCAGATAAGAGAGCAAGCCAGACAAGAGAGCAAGCGTGCAAGCCAGATATGCTAGCGAGCAAGCCAGATAAGAGAGCGAGCCAGACAAGAGAGCAAGCGAGCGAGCCAGATATGAGAGCAAGCGAACCAGCCAGATATGAGAGCGAGCGAGCCAGATAAGAGAGCGAGCAAGACAAGAGAGAAAGCGAGCTAGCCAAATATGAGAGCAAGCCAGATATGAGAGCGAGCGGGGCCAGATATGCGAGCGAGCCAGATAAGAGAGCGAGCCAGACAAGAGAGCAAGCGAGCGAGCCAGATATGAGAACAAGCGAGCGAGCCAGATATGAGAGCAAGCGAGCGAGCCAGATATGAGAGCAAGCGAGCAAGCCAGATATGAGAGCAAGCGAGCAAGCCAGATATGAGAGCGAGCGAGCCAGACATGAGAGCGAGCGAGCCAGATATGCGAGCGAGCGAGCCAGATAAGAGAGCGAGCCAGAAAAGAGAGCAAGCGAGCGAGCCAGATGTGAGAGCAAGGGAGCCAGATATGCGAGCGAGCTATAAAAGAGAGCGAGACAGACAAGAGAGCAAGCGAGCGAGCCAGATATGAGAGCAAGCTAGCAAGGCAGATATAAGAGCGAGCCAGATAAGAAAGCGAGCCAGACAAGAGAACAAGCGAGCCAGATATGAGAGCAAGGGAGCCAGCTAGATGTGAGAGCGAGCGAGCCAGGTATGAGAGCGAGCCAGATAAGAGAGCGAGCCAGACAAGAGAGCAAGCGAGAAAGCCAGATATGAGAGCGAGCGAGCCAGACATGAGAGCAAGCGAGCGAGCCAGATATGAGAGCGAGCGAGCCAGATAAGAGAGCAAGCCAGACAAGAGAGCAAGCGTGCGAGCCAGATATGCTAGCGAGCTAGCCAGATAAGAGAGCGAGCCAGACAAGAGAGCAAGCAAGCGAGCCAGATATGAGAGCAAGCGAGCCAGCCAGATATGAGAGCGAGCGAGCCAGATAAGAGAGCGAGCCAGACAAGAGAGCAAGCGAGCGAGCCAGATATGAGAGCAAGCGAGCGAGCCGGATATGAGAGCAAGCGAGCAAGCCAGATATGAGAGCAAGCGAGCGAGCCAGATATGCGAGCAAGCCATAAAAGAGAGCGAGACAGACAAGAGAGCAAGCGAGTGAGCCAGATATGAGAGCAAGCGAGCCAGCCAGAAATGAGAGCAAGCGAGCCAGCCAGATGTGAGAGCGAGCGAGCCAGATATGCAAGCAAGCCAGATAAGAGAGCGAGCCAGACAAGAGAGCAAGCGAGAAAGCCAGATATGAGAGCGAGCCAGACATGAGAGCAAGCGAGCGAGCCAGATATGAGAGCCATCGAGCCAGATAAGAGAGCAAGCGTGTGAGCCAGATATGCTAGCGAGCAAGCCAGATAAGAGAGCGAGCCAGACAAAAGAGCAAGCGAGCGAACCAGATATGAGAGCAAGCGAGCGAGCCAGATGTGAGAGCGAGACAGATAAGAGAGCAAGCCAGACAAGAGAGCAAGCGAGCGATCCAGATATGAGAGCAAGCGAACCAGCCAGATATGAGAGCGAGCGAGCCAGATATGAGAGCGAGCAAGACAAGAGAGAAAGCGAGCTAACCAAATATGAGAGCAAGCGAGCGAGCCAGATTTGAGAGCGAGCGAGCCAGATATGCGAGCGAGCCAGATAAGAGAGCGAGCCAGACAAGAAAGCAAGCGAGCGAGCCAGATATGAGAAAAAGCGAGCGAGCCAGATATGAGAGCAAGCGAGCGAGCCAGATATGAGAGCAAGCGAGCAAGCCAGATATGAGAGCAAGCGAGCGAGCCCGATTTCAGAGCGAGCGAGCCAGATATGCGAGCGAGCCAGATAAGAGAGTGAGCCAGACAAGAGAGCAAGCAAGCGAGCCAGATATGAGAGTAAGCGAGCGAGCCAGATATGAGAGCAAGCGAGCAAGCCAGATATGAGAGCGAGCGAGCCAGACATGAGAGCGAGCGAGCCAGATATGCGAGCGAGCGAGCCAGATAAGAGAGCGACCCAGACAAGAGAGCAAGCGAGCGAGCCAGATGTGAGAGCAAGCTAGCCAGATATGCGAGCGAGCCATAAAAGAGAGCGAGACAGACAAGAGAGCAAGCGAGCGAGCCAGATATGAGAGCGAGCTAGCAAGGCAGATATAAGAGCGAGCCAGATAAGAGAGCGAGCCAGACAAGAGAGCAAGCGAGCCAGATATGAGAGCAAGCGAGCCAGCTAGATGTGAGAGCGAGCGAGCCAGATATGCGAGCGAGCCAGATAAGAGAGCGAGCCAGACAAGAGAGCAAGCGAGCAAGCCAGATATGAGAGCGAGTGAGCGAGCCGGATATGAGAGCAAGCGAGCAAGCAAGATATGAGAGCAAGCGAGCCAGACATGAGACGGAGCGAGTAAGATATGAGAGCGAGCGAACCAGATATGCGAGCGAGCGAGCGAGCCAGATGTGAGAGCGAGCGAGCCAGATATGCGAGCGAGCCATAAAAGAGAGCGAGAAAGACAAGAGAGCAAGCGAGCGAGCCAGATATGAGAGCAAGCTAGCAAGCCAGATATGAGAGCGAGCCAGATAAGAGAGCGAGCCAGACAAGAGAGCAAGCGAGCGAGCCAAATATGAGAGCAAGCGAGCCAGCTAGATGTGAGAGCGAGCGAGCCAGATATGTGAGCGAGCCAGATAAGAGAGCGAGCCAGACAAGAGAGCACGCGAGCGAGCCAGATATGAGAGCAAGCGAGCGAGCCAGATATGAGAGCGAGCGAGCCAGATAAGAGAGCAAGCCAGACAAGAGAGCAAGCGTGCAAGCCAGATATGCTAGCGAGCAAGCCAGATAAGAGAGCGAGCCAGACAAGAGAGCAAGCGAGCGAGCCAGATATGAGAGCAAGCGAACCAGCCAGATATGAGAGCGAGCGAGCCAGATAAGAGAGCGAGCAAGACAAGAGAGAAAGTGAGCTAGCCAAATATGAGAGCAAGCCAGATATGAGAGCGAGCGGGGCCAGATATGCGAGCGAGCCAGATAAGAGAGCGAGCCAGACAAGAGAGCAAGCGAGCGAGCCAGATATGAGAACAAGCGAGCGAGCCAGATATGAGAGCAAGCGAGCGAGCCAGATATGAGAGCAAGCGAGCAAGCCAGATATGAGAGCAAGCGAGCAAGCCAGATATGAGAGCGAGCGAGCCAGACATGAGAGCGAGCGAGCCAGATATGCGAGCGAGCGAGCGAGCCAGATAAGAGAGCGAGCCAGAAAAGAGAGCAAGCGAGCGAGCCAGATGTGAGAGCAAGGGAGCCAGATATGCGAGCGAGCCATAAAAGAGAGCGAGACAGACAAGAGAGCAAGCGAGCGAGCCAGATATGAGAGCAAGCTAGCAAGGCAGATATAAGAGCGAGCCAGATAAGAAAGCGAGCCAGACAAGAGAACAAGCGAGCCAGATATGAGAGCAAGGGAGCCAGCTACATGTGAGAGCGAGCGAGCCAGGTATGAGAGCGAGCCAGATAAGAGAGCGAGCCAGACAAGAGAGCAAGCGAGAAAGCCAGATATGAGAGCGAGCGAGCCAGACATGAGAGCAAGCGAGCGAGCCAGATATGAGAGCGAGCGAGCCAGATAAGAGAGCAAGCCAGACAAGAGAGCAAGCGTGCGAGCCAGATATGCTAGCGAGCTAGCCAGATAAGAGAGCGAGCCAGACAAGAGAGCAAGCGAGCGAGCCAGATATGAGAGCCAGCCAGATATGAGAGCGAGCGAGCCGGATAAGAGAGTGAGCAAGACAAGAGAGCAAGCGAGCTAGCCAGATATGAGAGCAAGCGAGCGAGCCAGATTTGAGAGCGAGCGAGCCAGATATGCGAGCGAGCCAGATAAGAGAGCGAGCCAGACAAGAGAGCAAGCAAGCGAGCCAGATATGAGAAAAAGCGAGCGAGCCAGATATGAGAGCAAGCAAGCAAGCCAGATATGAGAGCAAGCGAGCAAGCCAGATATGAGAGCAAGCGAGCGAGCCCGATTTGAGAGCGAGCGAGCCAGATATGCGAGCGAGCCAGATAAGAGAGTGGGCCAGACAAGAGAGCAAGCAAGCGAGCCAGATATGACAGTAAGCGAGCGAGCCAGATATGAGAGCAAGCGAGCAAGCCAGATATGAGAGCGAGCGAGCCAGATATGCGAGCGAGCGAGTCAGATAAGAGAATGACCCAGACAAGAGAGCAAGCGAGCGAGCCAGATGTGAGAGCAAGCTAGCCAGATATGCGAGCGAGCCATAAAAGAGAGCGAGACAGACAAGAGAGCAAGCGAGCGAGCCAGATATGAGAGCGAGCTAGCAAGGCAGATATAAGAGCGAGCCAGATAAGAGAGCGAGCCAGACAAGAGAGCAAGCGAGCCAGATATGAGAGCAAGCGAGCCAGCTAGATGTGAGAGCGAGCGAGCCAGATATGCGAGCGAGCCAGATAAGAGAGCGAGCCAGACAAGAGAGCAAGCGAGCGAGCCAGATATGAGAGCGAGCGAGCCGGATATGAGAGCAAGCGAGCAAGCAAGATATGAGGGCAAGCGAGCGAGCCAGATTTGAGAGCAAGCAAGCCAGATATGCGAGCGAGCCATAAAAGAGAGCGAGACAGACGAGAGCAAGCGAGCGAGCCATATATGAGAGCAAGCGAGCCAGCCAGAAATGAGAGCAAGCGAGCCAGCCAGATGTGAGAGCGAGCGAGCCAGATATGCGAGCAAGCCAGATAAGAGAGCGAGCCAGACAAGAGAGCAAGCGAGCGAGCCAGATATGAGAGCAAGCGAGCAAGCCAGATATGAGAGTGAGCGAGCCAGACATGAGACGGAGCGAGTAAGATATGAGAGCGAGCGAACCAGATATGCGAGCGAGCAAGCGAGCGAGCCAGATGTGAGAGCGAGCGAGCCAGATATGCGAGCGAGCCATAAAAGAGAGCGAGACAGACAAGAGAGCAAGCGAGCGAGCCAGATATGAGAGCGAGCGAGCCAGATAAGAGAGCAAGCCAGACAAGAGAGCAAGCGTGCGAGCCAGATATGCTAGCGAGCTAGCCAGATAAGAGAGCGAGCCAGACAAGAGAGCAAGCGAGCGAGCCAGATATGAGAGCAAGCGAGCCAGCCAGATATGAAAGCGAGCGAGCCGGATAAGAGAGTGAGCAAGACAAGAGAGCAAGCGAGCTAGCCAGATATGAGAGCAAGCGAGCGAGCCAGATTTGAGAGCGAGCGAGCCAGATATGCGAGCGAGCCAGATAAGAGAGCGAGCCAGACAAGAGAGCAAGCGAGCGAGCCAGATATGAGAAAAAGCGAGCGAGCCAGATATGAGAGCAAGCGAGCGAGCCAGATATGAGAGCAAGCGAGCAAGACAGATATGAGAGCAAGCGAGCGAGCCCGATTTGAGAGCGAGCGAGCCAGATATGCGAGCGAGCCAGATAAGAGAGTGAGCCAGACAAGAGAGCAAGCAAGCGAGCCAGATATGACAGTAAGCGAGCGAGCCAGATATGAGAGCAAGCGAGAAAGCCAGATATGAGAGCGAGCGAGCCAGATATGCGAGCGAGCGAGCCAGATAAGAGAATGACCCAGACAAGAGAGCAAGCGAGCGAGCCAGATGTGAGAGCAAGCTAGCCAGATATGCGAGCGAGCCATAAAAGAGAGCGAGACAGACAAGAGAGCAAGCGAGCGAGCCAGATATGAGAGCGAGCTAGCAAGGCAGATATAAGAGCGAGCCAGATAAGAGAGCGAGCCAGACAAGAGAGCAAGCGAGCCAGATATGAGAGCAAGCGAGCCAGCTAGATGTGAGAGCGAGCGAGCCAGATATGCGAGCGAGCCAGATAAGAGAGCGAGCCAGACAAGAGAGCAAGCGAGCGAGCCAGATATGAGAGCGAGCGAGCCGGATATGAGAGCAAGCGAGCAAGCAAGATATGAGGGCAAGCGAGCGAGCCAGATTTGAGAGCAAGCAAGCCAGATATGCGAGCGAGCCATAAAAGAGAGCGAGACAGACGAGAGCAAGCGAGCGAGCCAGATATGAGAGCAAGCGAGCCAGCCACAAATGAGAGCAAGCGAGCCAGCCAGATGTGAGAGCGAGCGAGCCAGATATGCGAGCAAGCCAGATAAGAGAGCAAGCCAGACAAGAGAGCAAGCGAGAAAGCCAGATATGAGAGCGAGCAAGCCAGATAAGAGAGCAAGCCAGACAAGAGAGCAAGCCTGCGAGCCAGATATGCTAGCGAGCTAGCCAGATAAGAGAGCGAGCCAGACAAGAGAGCAAGCGAGCGAGCCAGATATGAGAGCAAGCGAGCCAGACAGATATGAGAGCAAGCGAGCCAGATAAGAGAGCGAGCAAGACAAGAGAGCAAGCGAGCTAGCCAGATATGAGAGCAAGCGAGCGAGCCAGATTTGAGAGCGAGCGAGCCAGATATGCGAGCGAGCCAGATAAGAGAGCGAGCCATACAAGAGAGCAAGCGAGCAAGCCAGATATGAGAGCAAGCGAGCGAGCCGGATATGAGAGCAAGCGAGCAAGCCAGATATGAGAGCAAGCGAGCGAGCCAGATTTGAGAGCGAGTGAGCCAGATATGCAAGCGAGCCATAAAAGAGAGCGAGACAGACAAGAGAGCAAGCGAGCGAGCCTGATATGAGAGCAAGCGAGCCAGCCAGAAATGAGAGCAAGCGAGCCAGGCAGATGTGAGAGCGAGCGAGCCAGATATGCGAGCAAGCCAGATAAGAGAGCGAGCCAGACAAGAGAGCAAGCGAGAAAGCCAGATATGAGAGCGAGAGAGCCAGACATGAGAGCAAGCGAGCGAGCCAGATATGAGAGCGATCGAGCCAGATAAGAGAGCGAGCCAGACAAGAGAGCAAGCGAGCGAGCCAGATATGAGAGCAAGCGAGCAAGCCAGATATGAGAGAGAGCCAGATAAGAGCGCGAACTAGACAAGAGAGCAAGCGAGAAAGCCAGATATGAGAGCAAGCGAGCTAGCCAGATATGAGAGCAAGCGAGCGAGCCAGATTTGAGAGCGATCGAGCCAGATAAGAGAGCAAGCGTGCGAGCCAGATATGCTAGCGAGCAAGCCAGATAAGAGAGCGAGACAGACAAAAGAGCAAGCGAGCGAGCCAGATATGAGAGCAAGCGAGCGAGCCAGATGTGAGAGCGAGACAGATAAGAGAGCAAGCCAGACAAGAGAGCAAGCGAGCGAGCCAGATATGAGAGCAAGCGAACCAGCCAGATATGAGAGCGAGCGAGCCAGATATGAGAGCGAGCAAGACAAGAGAGAAAGCAAGCTAGCCAAATATGAGAGCAAGCGAGCGAGCCAGATTTGAGAGCGAGCGAGCCAGATATGCGAGCGAGCCAGATAAGAGAGCGAGCCAGACAAGAGAGCAAGCGAGCGATCCAGATATGAGAGCAAGCTAGCAAGGCAGATATAAGAGCGAGCCAGATAAGAAAGCGAGCCAGACAAGAGAACAAGCGAGCCAGATATGAGAGCAAGGGAGCCAGCTAGATGTGAGAGCGAGCGAGCCAGGTATGAGAGCGAGCCAGATAAGAGAGCGAGCCAGACAAGAGAGCAAGCGAGAAAGCCAGATATGAGAGCGAGCGAGCCAGACATGAGAGCAAGCGAGCGAGCCAGATATGAGAGCGAGCGAGCCAGATAAGAGAGCAAGCCAGACAAGAGAGCAAGCGTGCGAGCCAGATATGCTAGCGAGCTAGCCAGATAAGAGAGCGAGCCAGACAAGAGAGCAAGCAAGCGAGCCAGATATGAGAGCAAGCGAGCCAGCCAGATATGAGAGCGAGCGAGCCAGATAAGAGAGCGAGCAAGACAAGAGAGCAAGCGAGCTAGCCAGATATGAGAGCAAGCGAGCGAGCCAGATTAAAGAGAGCGAGCGAGCCAGATATGCGAGCGAGCCAGATAAGAGAGCGAGCCAGACAAGAGAGCAAGCGAGCGAGCCAGATATGAGAGCAAGCGAGCGAGCTGGATATGAGAGCAAGCGAGCAAGCCAGATATGAGAGCAAGCGAGCGAGCCAGATTTGAGAGCGAGCGAGCCAGATATGCGAGCAAGCCATAAAAGAGAGCGAGACAGACAAGAGAGCAAGCGAGCGAGCCAGATATGAGAGCAAGCGAGCCAGCCAGAAATGAGAGCAAGCGAGCCAGCCAGATGTGAGAACGAGCGAGCCAGATATGCAAGCAAGCCAGATAAGAGAGCGAGCCAGACAAGAGAGCAAGCGAGAAAGCCAGATATGAGAGCGAGCCAGACATGAGAGCAAGCGAGCGAGCCAGATATGAGAGCGATCGAGCCAGATAAGAGAGCAAGCGTGCGAGCCAGATATGCTAGCGAGCAAGCCAGATAAGAGAGCGAGCCAGACAAAAGAGCAAGCGAGCGAGCCAGATATGAGAGCAAGCGAGCGAGCCAGATGTGAGAGCGAGACAGATAAGAGAGCAAGCCAGACAAGAGAGCAAGCGAGCGATCCAGATATGAGAGCAAGCGAACCAGCCAGATATGAGAGCGAGCGAGCCAGATATGAGAGCGAGCAAAACAAGAGAGAAAGCGAGCTAACCAAATATGAGAGCAAGCGAGCGAGCCAGATTTGAGAGCGAGCGAGCCAGATATGCGAGCGAGCCAGATAAGAGAGCGAGCCAGACAAGAGAGCAAGCGAGCAAGCCAGATATGAGAAAAAGCGAGCGAGCCAGATATGAGAGCAAGCGAGCGAGCCAGATATGAGAGCAAGCGAGCAAGCCAGATATGAGAGCAAGCGAGCGAGCCCGATTTGAGAGCGAGCGAGCCAGATATGCGAGCGAGCCAGATAAGAGAGTGAGCCAGACAAGAGAGCAAGCGAGCCAGATATGAGAGTAAGCGAGCGAGCCAGATATGAGAGCAAGCGAGCAAGCCAGATATGAGAGCGAGCGAGCCAGACATGAGAGCGAGCGAGCCAGATATGCGAGCGAGCGAGCCAGATATGCGAGCGAGCCAGATAAGAGAGCGACCCAGACAAGAGAGCAAGCGAGCGAGCCAGATGTGAGAGCAAGGGAGCCAGATATGCGAGCGAGCCATAAAAGAGAGAGAGACAGACAAGAGAGCAAGCGAGCGAGCAAGATATGAGAGCGAGCTAGCAAGGCAGACATAAGAGCGAGCCAGATAAGAGAGCAAGCCAGACAAGAGAGCAAGCGAGCCAGATATGAGAGCAAGCGAGCCAGCTAGATGTGAGAGCGAGCGAGCCAGATATGCGAGCGAGCCAGATAAGAGAGCGAGCCAGACAAGAGAGCAAGCGAGCAAGCCAGATATGAGAGCGAGCGAGCGAGCCGGATATGAGAGCAAGCGAGCAAGCAAGATATGAGAGCAAGCGAGCGAGCCAGATTTGAGAGCGAGCGAGCCAGATATGCGAGCAAGCCATAAAAGAGAGCGAGACAGACGAGAGCAAGCGAGCGAGCCAGATATGAGAGCAAGCGAGCCAGCCAGAAATGAGAGCAAGCGAGCCAGCCAGATGTGAGAGCGAGCGAGCCAGATATGCGAGCAAGCCAGATAAGAGAGCAAGCCAGACAAGAGAGCAAGCGAGAAAGCCAGATATGAGAGCGAGCAAGCCAGATAAGAGAGCAAGCCAGACAAGAGAGCAAGCGTGCGAGCCAGATATGCTAGCGAGCTATCCAGATAAGAGAGCGAGCCAGACAAGAGAGCAAGCGAGCGAGCCAGATATGAGAGCAAGCGAGCCAGACAAATATGAGAGCAAGCGAGCCAGATAAGAGAGCGAGCAAGACAAGAGAGCAAGCGAGCTAGCCAGATATGAGAGCAAGCGAGCGAGCCAGATTTGAGAGCGAGCGAGCCAGATATGCGAACGAGCCAGATAAGAGAGCGAGCCAGACAAGAGAGCAAGCGAGCGAGCCAGATATGAGAGCAAGCGAGCGAGCCAGATATGAGAGCAAGCGAGCGAGCCGGATATGAGAGCAAGCGAGCAAGCCAGATATGAGAGCAAGCGAGCGAGCCAGATTTGAGAGCGAGTGAGCCAGATATGCGAGCGAGCCATAAAAGAGAGCGAGACAGACAAGAGAGCAAGCGAGCGAGCCAGATATGAGAGCAAGCGAGCCAGCCAGAAATGAGAGCAAGCGAGCCAGCCAGATGTGAGAGCGAGCGAGCCAGATATGCGAGCAAGCCAGATAAGAGAGCGAGCCAGACAAGAGAGCAAGCGAGAAAGCCAGATATGAGAGCGAGAGAGCCAGACATGAGAGCAAGCGAGCGAGCCAGATATGAGAGCGATCGAGCCAGATAAGAGAGCGAGCCAGACAAGAGAGCAAGCGAGCGAGCCAGATATGAGAGCAAGCGAGCAAGCCAGATATGAGAGAGAGCCAGATAAGAGAGCGAACCAGACAAGAGAGCAAGCGAGAAAGCCAGATATGAGAGCGAGCGAGCCAGACATGAGAGCAAGCGAGCGAGCCAGATATGAGAGCGAGCGAGCCAGACATGAGAGCAAGCGAGCGAGCCAGATATGAGAGCGAGCGAGCCAGATAAGAGACCAAGCCAGACAAGAGAGCAATCGTGCAAGCCAGATATGCTAGCGAGCAAGCCAGATAAGAGAGCGAGCCAGACAAGAGAGCAAGCGAGCGAGCCAGATATGAGAGCAAGCGAACCGGCCAGATATGAGAGCGAGCGAGCCAGATAAGAGAGCGAGCAAGACAAGAGAGAAAGCGAGCTAGCCAAATATGAGAGCAAGCGAGCGAGCCAGATTTGAGAGCTAGCGAGCCAGCTATGCGAGCGAGCCAGCTATGCGAGCGAGCCAGATAAGAGAGCGAGCCAGACAAGAGAGCAAGCGAGCAAGCCAGATATGAGAACAAGCGAGCAAGCCAGATATGAGAGCGAGCCTGATAAGAGAGCGACCAGACAAGAGAGCAAGTGAGAAAGCCAGATATGAGAGCGAGCAAGCCAGACATGAGAGCAATCGAGCGAGCCAGATATGAGAGCGAGCGAGCCAGATAAGAGAGCAAGCCAGACAAGAGAGCAAGCGTGCGAGCCAGATATGAGAGCAAGCGAGCGAGCCAGATGTGAGAGCGAGACAGATAAGAGAGCAAGCCAGACAAGAGAGCAAGCGAGCGAGCCAGATATGCTAGCGAGCAAGCCAGATAAGAGAGTGAGCCAGACAAGAGAGCAAGTGAGCCAAATGTGAGAGCGAGCGAGCAAGATATGCGAGCTAGCCAGATAAGAGAGCGAGCCAGACAAGAGAGCAGCGAGCGAGCCAGATATTAGAGCAAGCGAGCAAGCCAGATGTGAGAGAGAGCGAGGCAGATAAGAGAGTGAGCCAGACAATTAAGCAAGCGAGCGAGCCAGATATGAGAGCAAGCGAGCGATCCAGATATGAGAGCGAGCCAGACATGAGAGTGAGCGAGCCAGACATGAGAACAAACGAGCCAGATATGAGAGCAAGCGAGCGAGCCAGATATGAGAGCAAGCGAGCCAGCCAGATATGAGAGCGAGCAAGCCAGATAAGAGAGCGAGCAAGACAAGAGAGCAAGCGAGCTAGCCAGATATGAGAGCAAGCGAGCTAGCCAGATATGAGAGCGATCGAGCCAGATAAGAGAGCAAGCGTGCGAGCCAGATATGCTAGCGAGCAAGCCAGATAAGAGAGCGAGCCAGACAAAAGAGCAAGCGAGCGAGCCAGATATGAGAGCAAGCGAGCGAGCCAGATGTGTGAGCGAGACAGATAAGAGAACAAGCCAGACAAGAGAGCAAGCGAGTGAGCCAGATATGAGAGCAAGCGAACCAGCCAGATATGAGAGCGAGCGAGCCAGATATGAGAGCGAGCAAGACAAGAGAGAAAGCGAGCTAGCCAAATATGAGAGCAAGCGAGCGAGCCAGATTTGAGAGCGAGCGAGCCAGATATGCGAGCGAGCCAGATAAGAGAGCGAGCCAGACAAGAGAGCAAGCGAGCGATCCAAATATGAGAAAAAGCGAGCGAGCCAGATATGAGAGCAAGCGAGCAAGCCAGATATGAGAGCAAGCGAGCGAGCCAGATATGAGAGCAAGCGAGCGAGCCCGATTTGAGAGCGAGCGAGCCAGATATGCGAGCGAGCCAGATAAGAGAGTGAGCCAGACAAGAGAGCAAGCAAGCGAGCCAGATATGACAGTAAGCGAGCGAGCCAGATATGAGAGCAAGCGAGCAAGCCAGATATGAGAGCGAGCGAGCCAGACATGAGAGCGAGCGAGCCAGATATGCGAGCGAGCGAGCCAGATAAGAGAGCGACCCAGACAAGAGAGCAAGCGAGCGAGCCAGATGTGAGAGCAAGCTAGCCAGATATGCGAGCGAGCCATAAAAGAGAGCGAGACAGACAAGAGAGCAAGCGAGCGAGCCAGATATGAGAGCGAGCTAGCAAGGCAGATATAAGAGCGAGCCAGATAAGAGAGCGAGCCAGACAAGAGAGCAAGCGAGCCAGATATGAGAGCAAGCGAGCCAGCTAGATGTGAGAGCGAGCGAGCCAGATATGCGAGCGAGCCAGATAAGAGAGCGAGCCAGACAAGAGAGCAAGCGAACGAGCCAGATATGAGAGCGAGCGAGCGAGCCGGATATGAGAGCGAGCAAGCAAGATATGAGAGCAAGCGAGCGAGCCAGATTTGAGAGCAAGCAAGCCAGATATGTGAGCGAGCCATAAAAGAGAGCGAGACAGACGAGAGCAAGCGAGCGAGCCAGATATGAGAGCAAGCGAGCCAGCCAGAAATGAGAGCAAGCGAGCCAGCCAGATGTGAGAGCGAGCGAGCCAGATATGCGAGCAAGCCAGATAAGAGAGCAAGCCAGACAAGAGAGCAAGCGAGAAAGCCAGATATGAGAGCGAGCAAGCCAGATAAGAGAGCAAGCCAGACAAGAGAGCAAGCGTGCGAGCCAGATATGCTAGCGAGCTAGCCAGATAAGAGAGCGAGCCAGACAAGAGAGCAGCGAGCGAGCCAGATATTAGAGCAAGCGAGCAAGCCAGATGTGAGAGAGAGCGAGGCAGATAAGAGAGTGAGCCAGACAATTAAGCAAGCGAGCGAGCCAGATATGAGAGCAAGCGAGCGAGCCAGATATGAGAGCGAGCCAGACATGAGAGTGAGCGAGCCAGACATGAGAACGAGCGAGCCAGATATGAGAGCAAGCGAGCGAGCCAGATATGAGAGCAAGCGAGCCAGCCAGATATGAGAGCGAGCAAGCCAGATAAGAGAGCGAGCAAGACAAGAGAGCAAGCGAGCAAGCCAGATATGAGAGCAAGCGAGCTAGCCAGATATGAGAGCAAGCGAGCGAGCCAGATTTGAGAGCGATCGAGCCAGATAAGAGAGCAAGCGTGCGAGCCAGATATGCTAGCGAGCAAGCCAGATAAGAGAGCGAGCCAGACAAAAGAGCAAGCGAGCGAGCCAGATATGAGAGCAAGCGAGCGAGCCAGATGTGAGAGCGAGACAGATAAGAGAGCAAGCCAGACAAGAGAGCAAGCGAGTGAGCCAGATATGAGAGCAAGCGAACCAGCCAGATATGAGAGCGAGCGAGCCAGATATGAGAGCGAGCAAGACAAGAGAGAAAGCGAGCTAGCCAAATATGAGAGCAAGCGAGCGAGCCAGATTTGAGAGCGAGCGAACCAGATATGCGAGCGAGGCAGATAAGAGAGCGAGCCAGACAAGAGAGCAAGCGAGCGATCCAAATATGAGAAAAAGCGAGCGAGCCAGATATGAGAGCAAGCGAGCGAGCCAGATATGAGAGCGAGCGAGCCAGATATGAGAGCAAGCGAGCGAGCCTGATTTGAGAGCGAGCGAGCCAGATATGCGAGCGAGCCAGATAAGAGAGTGAGCCAGACAAGAGAGCAAGCAAGCGAGCCAGATATGACAGTAAGCGAGCGAGCCAGATATGAGAGCAAGCTAGCAAGCCAGATATGAGAGCGAGCGAGCCAGACATGAGAGCGAGCGAGCCAGATATGCGAGCGAGCGAGCCAGATGAGAGAATGACCCAGACAAGAGAGCAAGCGAGCCAGATGTGAGAGCAAGCTAGCCAGATATGCGAGCGAGCCATAAAAGAGAGCGAGACAGACAAGAGAGCAAGCGAGCGAGCCAGATATGAGAGCGAGCTAGCAAGGCAGATATAAGAGCGAGCCAGATAAGAGAGCGAGCCAGACAAGAGAGCAAGCGAGCCAGATATGAGAGCAAGCGAGCCAGCTAGATGTGAGAGCGAGCGAGCCAGATATGCGAGCGAGCCAGATAAGAGAGCGAGCCAGACAAGAGAGCAAGCGAACGAGCCAGATATGAGAGCGAGCGAGCCCGATATGAGAGCGAGCAAGCAAGATATGAGAGCAAGCGAGCGAGCCAGATTTGAGAGCAAGCAAGCCAGATATGCGAGCGAGCCATAAAAGAGAGCGAGACAGACGAGAGCAAGCGAGCGAGCCAGATATGAGAGCAAGCGAGCCAGCCAGAAATGAGAGCAAGCGAGCCAGCCAGATGTGAGAGCGAGCGAGCCAGATATGCGAGCAAGCCAGACAAGAGAGCAAGCGAGAAAGCCAGATATGAGAGCGAGCAAGCCAGATAAGAGAGCAAGCCAGACAAGAGAGCAAGCGTGCGAGCCAGATATGCTAGCGAGCTAGCCAGATAAGAGAGCGAGCTAGACAAGAGAGCAAGCGAGCGAGCCAGATATGAGAGCAAGCGAGCCAGACAGATATGAGAGCAAGCGAGCAAGCCAGATATGAGAGCAAGCGAGCGAGCCAGATGTGAGAGCGAGACAGATAAGAGAGCAAGCCAGACAAGAGAGCAAGCGAGCGAGCCAGATATGCTAGCGAGCAAGCCAGATAAGAGAGTGAGCCAGACAAGAGAGCAAGTGAGCCAAATGTAAGAGCGAGCGAGTAAGATATGCGAGCGAGCCAGATAAGAGAGCGAGCCAGACAAGAGAGCAGCGAGCGAGCCAGACATTAGAGCAAGCGAGCAAGCCAGATAGGAGAGAGAGCGAGGCAGATAAGAGAGTGAGCCAGACAATTAAGCAAGCGAGCGAGCCAGATATGAGAGCAAGCGAGCGATCCAGATATGAGAGCGAGCCAGACATGAGAGTGAGCGAGCCAGACATGAGAACGAGCAAGCCAGATATGAGAGCGAGCAAGACAAGAGAGCAAGCGAGCTAGCCAGATATGAGAGCAAGCGAGCTAGCCAGATATGAGAGCAAGCGAGCGAGCCAGATTTGAGAGCGAGCGAGCCAGATATGAGAGCGAGCCAGATAAGAGAGCGAGCCAGACAAGAGAGCAAGCGAGAAAGCCAGATATGAGAGCGAGCGAGCCAGACATGAGAGCAAGCGAGCGAGCCAGATATGAGAGCGAGCCAGACAAGAGAGCAAGCGTGCGAGCCAGATATGCTAGCGAGCTAGCCAGATAAGAGAGCGAGCCAGACAAGAGAGCAAGCGAGCGAACCAGATATGAGAGCAAGCGAGCCAGCCAGATATGAGAGCGAGCGAGCCAGATAAGAGAGCGAGCAAGACAAGAGAGCAAGCGAGCTAGCCAGATATGAGAGCAAGCGAGCGAGCCAGATTTGAGAGCGAGCGAGCCAGATATGCGAGCGAGCCAGATAAGAGAGCGAGCCAGACAAGAGAGCAAGCGAGCGAGCCAGATATGAGAGCAAGCGAGCAAGCCAGATATGAGAGCAAGCGAGCGAGCCAGATTTGAGAGCGAGCGAGCCAGATATGCGAGCGAGCCATAAAAGAGAGCGAGACAGACAAGAGAGCAAGCGAACGAGCCAGATATGAGAGCAAGCCAGCCAGCCAGAAATGAGAGCAAGCGAGCCAGCCAGATGTGAGAGCGAGCGAGCCAGATATGCGAGCAAGCCAGATAAGAGAGCGAGCCAGACAAGAGAGCAAGCGAGAAAGCCAGATATGAGAGCGAGCGAGCCAGACATGAGAGCAAGCGAGCGAGCCAGATATGAGAGCGATCGAGCAAGATAAGAGAGCAAGCGTGCGAGCCAGATATGCTAGCGAGCAAGCCAGATAAGAGAGCGAGCCAGACAAAAGAGCAAGCGAACGAACCAGATATGAGAGCAAGCGAGCGAGCCAGATGTGAGAGCGAGACAGATAAGAGAGCAAGCCAGACAAGAGAGCAAGCGTGCGAGCCAGATATGCTAGCGAGCAAGCCAGATAAGAGAGCGAGCCAGACAAGAGAGCAAGCGAGCGAGCCAGACAGATATGAGAGATATGCTAGCGAGCAAGCCAGAAATGCGAGCAAACCAGATAAGAGAGCGAGCCAGACAAGAGAGCAAGCTATAAAGCCAGATATGAGAGCAAGCGAGCCAGACATGAGAGCAAGCGAGCCAGCCAGATATGAGAGCGATCGAGCCAGATAAGAGAGCGAGCCAGACAAGAGAGCAAGCGAGCGAGCCAGATATGAGAGCAAGCGAGCAAGCCAGATATGAGAGAGAGCCAGATAAGAGAGCGAACCAGACAAGAGAGCAAGCGAGAAAGCCAGATATGAGAGCGAGCGAGCCAGACATGAGAGCAAGCGAGCGAGCCAGATATGAGAGCAAGCGAGCCAGATATGAGACCAAGCCAGACAAGAGAGCAAGCGTGCGAGCCAGATATGCTAGCGAGCAAGCCAGATAAGAGAGCGAGCCAGACAAGAGAGCAAGCGAGCGAGCCAGATATGAGAGCAAGCGAACCAGCCAGATATGAGAGCGAGCGAGCCAGATAAGAGAGCGAGCAAGACAATAGAGAAAGCGAGCTAGCCAAATATGAGAGCAAGCGAGCGAGCCAGATTTGAGAGCTAGCGAGCCAGATATGCGAGCGAGCCAGATAAGAGAGCGAGCCAGACAAGAGAGCAAGCGAGCGAGCCAGATATGAGAACAAGCGAGCAAGCCAGATATGAGAGCGAGCCAGATAAGAGAGCGACCATACAAGAGAGCAAGTGAGAAAGCCAGATATGAGAGCGAGCGAGCCAGACATGAGAGCAAGCGAGCGAGCCAGATATGAGAGCGATCGAGCCAGATAAGAGAGCAAGCCAGACAAGAGAGCAAGCGTGCGAGCCAGATATGCTAACGAGCAAGCCAGATAAGAGAGCGAGCCAGACAAGAGAGCAAGCGAGCGAGCCAGATATGAGAGCGAGCCAGACAAGAGAGCAAGCGAGCGAGCCAGATATGAGAGCAAGCGAGCAAGCCAGATATGAGAGAGAGCCAGATAAGAGAGCGAACCAGACAAGAGAGCAAGCGAGAAAGCCAGATATGAGAGCGAGCGAGCCAGACATGAGAGCAAGCGAGCGAGCCAGATATGAGAGCAAGCGAGCCAGATATGAGACCAAGCCAGACAAGAGAGCAAGCGTGCGAGCCAGATATGCTAGCGAGCAAGCCAGATAAGAGAGCGAGCCAGACAAGAGAGCAAGCGAGCGAGCCAGATATGAGAGCAAGCGAACCAGCCAGATATGAGAGCGAGCGAGCCAGATAAGAGAGCGAGCAAGACAATAGAGAAAGCGAGCTAGCCAAATATGAGAGCAAGCGAGCGAGCCAGATTTGAGAGCTAGCGAGCCAGATATGCGAGCGAGCCAGATAAGAGAGCGAGCCAGACAAGAGAGCAAGCGAGCGAGCCAGATATGAGAACAAGCGAGCAAGCCAGATATGAGAGCGAGCCAGATAAGAGAGCGACCATACAAGAGAGCAAGTGAGAAAGCCAGATATGAGAGCGAGCGAGCCAGACATGAGAGCAAGCGAGCGAGCCAGATATGAGAGCGATCGAGCCAGATAAGAGAGCAAGCCAGACAAGAGAGCAAGCGTGCGAGCCAGATATGCTAACGAGCAAGCCAGATAAGAGAGCGAGCCAGACAAGAGAGCAAGCGAGCGAGCCAGATATGAGAGCAAGCGAGCGAGCCAGATGTGAGAGCGAGACAGATAAGAGAGCAAGCCAGACAAGAGAGCAAGCATGCGAGCCAGATATGCTAGCGAGCAAGCCAGATAAGAGAGCGAGCCAGACAAGAGAGCAAGCGAGCGAGCCAGATATGAGAGTAAGCGAACCAGCCAGATATGAGAGCGAGCGAGCCAGATATGAGAGTGAGCAAGACAAGAGAGAAAGCGAGCTAGCCAAATATGAGAGCAAGTGAGCGTGCCAGATTTGAGAGCGAGCGAGCCAGATATGCGAGCGAGCCAGAGAAGAGAGCGAGCCAGACAAGAGAGCAAGCGAGCGAGCCAGATATGAGAAAAAGCGAGCGAGCCAGATATGAGAGCAAGCGAGCGAGCCAGATATGAGAGCAAGCGAGCAAGCCAGATATGAGAGCAAGCGAGCGAGCCAGATGTTAGAGCGAGACAGATAAGAGAGCAAGCCAGACAAGAGAGCAAGCGAGCGAGCCAGATATGCTAGCGAGCAAGCCAGATAAGAGAGTGAGCCAGACAAGAGAGCAAGTGAGCCAAATGTAAGAGCGAGCGAGTTAAATATGCGAGCGAGCCAGATAAGAGAGCGAGCCAGACAAGAGAGCAGCGAGCGAGCCAGATATTAGAGCAAGCGAGCAAGCCAGATGTGAGAGAGAGCGAGGCAGATAAGAGAGTGAGCCAGACAATTAAGCAAGCGAGCGAGCCAGATATGAGAGCAAGCGAGCGATCCAGATATGAGAGCGAGCCAGACATGAGAGTGAGCGAGCCAGACATGAGAACGAGCAAGCCAGATATGAGAGCGAGCAAGACAAGAGAGCAAGCGAGCTAGCCAGATATGAGAGCAAGCGAGCTAGCCAGATATGAGAGCAAGCGAGCGAGCCAGATATGAGAGCGAGCGAGCGAGCCAGATGTGAGAGCGAGACAGATAAGAGAGCAAGCCAGACAAGAGAGCAAGCATGCGAGCCAGATATGCTAGCGAGCAAGCCAGATAAGAGAGCGAGCCAGACAAGAGAGTAAGCGAGCGAGCCAGATATGAGAGTAAGCGAACCAGCCAGATATGAGAGCGAGCGAGCCAGATATGAGAGTGAGCAAGACAAGAGAGAAAGCGAGCTAGCCAAATATGAGAGCAAGTGAGCGTGCCAGATTTGAGAGCGAGCGAGCCAGATATGCGAGCGAGCCAGAGAAGAGAGCGAGCCAGACAAGAGAGCAAGCGAGCGAGCCAGATATGAGAAAAAGCGAGCGAGCCAGATATGAAAGCAAGCGAGCGAGCCAGATATGAGAGCAAGCGAGCAAGCCAGATATGAGAGCAAGCGAGCGAGCCAGATGTTAGAGCGAGACAGATAAGAGAGCAAGCCAGACAAGAGAGCAAGCGAGCGAGCCAGATATGCTAGCGAGCAAGCCAGATAAGAGAGTGAGCCAGACAAGAGAGCAAGTGAGCCAAATGTAAGAGCGAGCGAGTTAAATATGCGAGCGAGCCAGATAAGAGAGCGAGCCAGACAAGAGAGCAGCGAGCGAGCCAGATATTAGAGCAAGCGAGCAAGCCAGATGTGAGAGAGAGCGAGGCAGATAAGAGAGTGAGCCAGACAATTAAGCAAGCGAGCGAGCCAGATATGAGAGCAAGCGAGCGATCCAGATATGAGAGCGAGCCAGACATGAGAGTGAGCGAGCCAGACATGAGAACGAGCAAGCCAGATATGAGAGCGAGCAAGACAAGAGAGCAAGCGAGCTAGCCAGATATGAGAGCAAGCGAGCTAGCCAGATATGAGAGCAAGCGAGCGAGCCAGATTTGAGAGCGAGCGAGCCAGATATGCGAGCGAGTCAGATAAGAGAGCGAGCCAGACAAGAGAGCAAGCGAGCGAGCCAGATATGAGAGCAAGCCAGATATGGGAGAGAGCGAGCCAGACATGAGAGCGAGCGAGTAAGATATGAAAGCGAGCGAGCCAGATATGAGAGCGAACGAGCCAGATAAGAGAGCAAGCCAGACAAGAGAGCAAGCGAGCGAGCCAGATATGAGAGCAAGCGAGCCAGACAGATATGAGAGCAAGCGAGCCATATAAGAGAGCGAGCAAGACAAGAGAGCAAGCGAGCTAGCCAGATATGAGAGCAAGCGAGCGAGCCAGATTTGAGAGCGAGCGAGCCAGATATGCGAGCGAGACAGATAAGAGAGCGAGCCAGACAAGAGAGCAAGCGAGCGAGCCAGATATGAGAGCAAGCGAGCGAGCCGGATATGAGAGCAAGCGAGCCAGCCAGAAATGAGAGCAAGCGAGCCAGCCAGATGTGAGAGCGAGTGAGCCAGATATGCGAGCAAGCCAAATAAGAGAGCGAGCCAGACAAGAGAGCAAGCGAGAAAGCCAGATATGAGAGCAAGCGAGCCAGCCAGATATGAGCCAGATTTGAGAGCGAGCGAGCCAGATATGCGAGCGAGTCAGATAAGAGAGTGAGCCAGACAAGAGAGCAAGCAAGCGAGCCAGATATGACAGTAAGCGAGCGAGCCAGATATGAGAGCAAGCGAGCAAGCCAGATATGAGAGAGAGCCAGATAAGAGAGCGAACTAGACAAGAGAGCAAGCGAGAAAGCCAGATATGAGAGCGAGCAAGCCAGACATGAGAGCAAGCGAGCGAGCCAGATATGAGAGCGAGCGAGCCAGACATGAGAGCAAGCCAGCGAGCCAGATATGAGAGCGAGCGAGCCAGATAAGAGACCAAGCCAGACAAGAGAGCAAGCGTGCGAGCCAGATATGCTAGCGAGCAAGCCAGATAAGAGAGCGAGCCAGACAAGAGAGCAAGCGAGCGAGCCAGATATGAGAGCAAGTGAACCGGCCAGATATGAGAGCGAGCGAGCCAGATAAGAGAGCGAGCAAGACAAGAGAGAAAGCGAGCTAGCCAAATATGAGAGCAAGCGAGCGAGCCAGATTTGAGAGCTAGCGAGCCAGCTATGCGAGCGAGCCAGATAAGAGAGCGAGCCAGACAAGAGAGCAAGCGAGCAAGCCAGATATGAGGACAAGCCAGATAAGAGAGCGACCATACAAGAGAGCAAGTGAGAAAGCCAGATATGAGAGCGAGCGAGCCAGACAAGAGAGCAAGCGAGCGAGCCAGATATGAGAGCGATCGAGCCAGATAAGAGAGCAAGCCAGACAAGAGAGCAAGCGTGCGAGCCAGATATGAGAGCAAGCGAGCGAGCCAGATGTGAGAGCGAGACAGATAAGAGAGCAAGCCAGACAAGAGAGCAAGCGAGCGAGCCAGATATGCTAGCGAGCAAGCCAGATAAGAGAGTGAGCCAGACAAGAGAGCAAGTGAGCCAAATGTGAGAGCGAGCGAGCAAGATATGCGAGCGAGCCAGATAAGAGAGCGAGCCAGACAAGAGAGCAGCGAGCGAGCCAGATATTAGAGCAAGCGAGCAAGCCAGATGTGAGAGAGAGCGAGGCAGATAAGAGAGTGAGCCAGACAATTAAGCAAGCGAGCGAGCCAGATATGAGAGCAAGCGAGCGATCCAGATATGAGAGCAAGCCAAACATGAGAGTGAGCGAGCCAGACATGAGAACGAGCGAGCCAGATATGAGAGCAAGCGAGCGAGCCAGATATGAGAGCAAGCGAGCCAGCCAGATATGAGAGCGAGCGAGCCAGATAAGAGAGCGAGCAAGACAAAAGAGCAAGCGAGCTAGCCAGATATGAGAGCAAGCGAGCTAGCCAGATATGAGAGCAAGCGAGCGAGCCAGATTTGAGAGCGAGCGAGCCAGATATGCGAGCGAGTCAGATAAGAGAGCGAGCCAGACAAGAGAGCAAGCGAGCGAGCCAGATATGAGAGCAAGCCAGATATGGGAGAGAGCGAGCCAGACATGAGAGCGAGCGAGTAAGATATGAAAGCGAGCGAGCCAGATATGAGAGCGAACGAGCCAGAAATGAGAGCAAGCGAGCCAGCCAGATGTGAGAGCGAGCGAGCCAGATATGCGAGCAAGCCAGATAAGAGAGCGAGCCAGACAAGAGAGCAAGCGAGAAAGCCAGATATGAGAGCGAGGGAGCCAGACATGAGAGCAAGCGAGCGAGCCAGATATGAGAGCGATCGAGCAAGATAAGAGAGCAAGCGTGCGAGCCAGATATGCTGGCGAGCAAGCCAGATAAGAGAGCGAGCCAGACAAAAGAGCAAGCGAGCGAGCCAGATATGAGAGTAAGCGAACCAGCCAGATATGAGCCAGATTTGAGAGCGAGCGAGCCAGATATGCGAGCGAGTCAGATAAGAGAGCGAGCCAGACAAGAGAGCAAGCGAGCGAGCCAGATATGAGAGCAAGCCAGATATGGGAGAGAGCGAGCCAGACATGAGAGCGAGCGAGTAAGATATGAAAGCGAGCGAGCCAGATATGAGAGCGAACGAGCCAGACATGAGAGCAAGCGAGCGAGCCACATTTGAGAGCAAGCGAGCGAGCCAGATGTGAGAGCGAGCGAGCAAGATATGCGAGCGAGCCAGATAAGAGAGCGAGCCAGACAAGAGAGCAGCGAGCAAGCCAGATGTGAGAGAGAGCAAGCCAGATAAGAGAGCGAGCCAGACAATTAAGCAAGCGAGCCATCCAGATATGAGAGCGAGCGAGCCAGATAAGAGAGCGAGCAAGACAAGAGAGCAAGCGAGCTAGCCAGATATGAGAGCAAGCGAGCTAGCCAGATATGAGAGCAAGCGAGCGAGCCAGATTTGAGAGCGAGCGAGCCAGATATGCGAGCGAGTCAGATAAGAGACCGAGCCAGACAAGAGAGCAAGCGAGCGAGCCAGATATGAGAGCAAGCCAGATATGAGAGCGAGGTAGCCAGACATGAGAGCAAGCGAGTAAGATATGAAAGCGAGCGAGCCAGATATGAGAGCGAACGAGCCAGACATGAGAGCAAGCGAGCGAGCCACATTTGAGAGCAAGCGAGCGAGCCAGATGTGAGAGCGAGCGAGCAAGATATGCGAGCGAGCCAGATATGAGAGCGAGCCAGACAATTAAGCAAGCAAACGAGCCAGATATGAGAGCAAGAGAGCCAGATATGAGAGCAAGCGAGCGAGCCAGATATGAGAGCAAGCGAGCCAGCCAGATATGAGAGCAAGTGAGCCAGATAAGAGAGCGAGCAAGACAAGAGAGCAAACGAGCTAGCCAGATATGAGAGCAAGCGAGCTAGCCAGATATGAGAGCAAGCGAGCGAGCCAGATATGAGAGCAAGCGAGCAAGCCAGATATGAGAGCGAGCGAGCCAGATGTGAGAGCGAGCGAGCAAGATATGCGAGCGAGCCAGATAAGAGCGAGCCAGACAATTAAGCAAGCGAGCGAGCCAGATATGAGAGCAAGAGAGCCAGATATGAGAGCAAGCGAGCGAGCCAGATATGAGAGCAAGCGAGCCAGCCAGATATGAGAGCGAGCGAGCCAGATAAGAGAGCGAGCAAGACAAGAGAGCAAACGAGCTAGCCAGATATGAGAGCAAGCGAGCTAGCCAGATATGAGACCAAGCAAGCGAGCCAGATTTGAGAGTGAGCGCGCAAGATATGCGAGCGAGCCAGATAAGAGAGCGAGCCAGACAAGAGAGCAAGCGAGCGAGCCAGATATGAGAGCAAGCGAGCAAGCTAGATATGAGAGCGAGCGAGCCAGACATGAGACGGAGCGAGAAAGATATGAGAGCGAGCGAACCAGATATGCGTGCGAGCAAGCGAGCGAGCCAGATGTGAGAGCGAGCGAGCCAGATATGCGAGCGAGCCATAAAAGAGAGCGAGACAGACAAGAGAGCAAGCGAGCGAGCCAGATATGAGAGCGAGCTAGCAAGGCAGATATAAGAGCGAGCCAGATAAGAGAGCGAGCCAGACAAGAGAGCAAGCGAGCCAGATATGAGAGCAAGCGAGCCAGCTAGATGTGAGAGCGAGCGAGTCAGATATGTGAGCGAGCCAGATAAGAGAGCGAGCCAGACAAGAGAGCAAGCGAGCGAGCCAGATATGAGATCAAGCAAGCGAGCCAGATATGAGAGCGAGCGAGCCAGATAAGAGAGCAAGCCAGACAAGAGAGCAAGCGTGCAAGCCAGATATGCTAGCGAGCGAGCCAGATAAGAGAGCGAGCCAGACAAGAGAGCAAGCGAGCGAGCCAGATATGAGAGCAAGCGAACCAGCCAGATATGAGAGCGAGCGAGCCAGATAAGAGAGCGAGCAAGACAAGAGAGAAAGAGAGCTAGCCAAATATGAGAGCAAGCGAGCGAGCCAGATATGAGAGCGAGCAAGCCAGATATGCGAGCGAGCCAGATAAGAGAGCGAGCCAGACAAGAGAGCAAGCGAGCGAGCCAGATATGAGAACAAGCGAGCGAGCCAGATATGAGAGCAAGCGAGCGAGCCAGATATGAGAGCAAGCGAGCAAGCCAGATATGAGAGCAAGCGAGCAAGCCAGATGAGAGCGAGCGAGCCAGACATGAGAGCGAGTGAGCCAGATATGCGAGCGAGCGAGCCAGATAAGAGAGCGAGCCAGACAAGAGAGCAAGCGAGCGAGCCAGATGTGAGAGCAAGGGAGCCAGATATGCGAGCGAGCCATAAAAGAGAGCGAGACAGACAAGAGAGCAAGCGAGCGAGCCAGATATGAGAGCGAGCTAGCAAGGCAGATATAAGAGCGAGCCAGATAAGAAAGCGAGCCAGACAAGAGAGCAAGCGAGCCAGATATGAGAGCAAGGGAGCCAGCTAGATGTGAGAGCGAGCGAGCCAGGTATGAGAGCGAGCCAGATAAAAGAGCGAGCCAGACAAGAGAGCAAGCGAGAATGCCAGATATGAGAGCGAGCGAGCCAGACATGAGAGCAAGCGAGCGAGCCAGATATGAGAGCGAGCGAGCCGGATAAGAGAGCAAGCCAGACAAGAGAGCAAGCGTGCGAGCCAGATATGAGAGCGAGCGAGCCAGATAAGAGAGCAAGCCAGACAAGAGAGCAAGCGTGCGAGACAGATATGCTAGCGAGCTAGCCAGATAAGAGAGCGAGCCAGACAAGAGAGCAAGCGAGCGAGCCAGATATGAGAGCAAGCGAGCCAGCCAGATATGAGAGCGAGCGAGCCAGATAAGTGAGCGAGCAAGACAAGAGAGCAAGCGAGCTAGCCAGATATGAGAGCAAGCGAGCGAGCCAGATTTGAGAGCGAGCGAGCCAGATATGCGAGCGAGCCAGATAAGAGAGCGAGCCAGACAAGAGAGCAAGCGAGCGAGCCAGATATGAGAGCAAGCGAGCGAGCCGGATATGAGAGCAAGCGAGCAAGCCAGATATGAGAGCAAGCGAGCGAGCCAGATTTGAGAGTGAGCGAGCCAGATATGCGAGCGAGCCATAAAAGAGAGCGAGACAGACAAGAGAGCAAGCGAGCGAGCCAGATATGAGAGCAAGCGAGCCAGCCAGAAATGAGAGCAAGCGAGCCAGCCAGATGTGAGAGCGAGCGAGCCAGATATGCGAGCAAGCCAGATAAGAGAGCGAGCCAGACAAGAGAGCAAGCAAGAAACCCAGATATGAAAGCGAGCGAGCCAGACATGAGAGCAAGCGAGCCAGATATGAGAGCGATCGAGCAAGATAAGAGAGCAAGCGAGAAAGCCAGATATGAAAGCGAGCTAGCCAAATATGAGAGCAAGCGAGCGAGCCAGATTTGAGAGCGAGCGAGCCAGATATGCGAGCGAGCCAGATAAGAGAGCGAGCCAGACAAGAGAGCAAGCGAGCGAGCCAGATATGAGAAAAAGCGAGCGAGCCAGATATGAGAGCAAGCGAGCGAGCCAGATATGGGAGCAAGCGGGCAAGCCAGATATGAGAGCAAGCGAGCGAGCCAGATTTGAGAGAGAGCGAGCCAGATATGCGAGCGAGCCAGATAAGAGAGTGAGCCAGACAAGAGAGCAAGCGAGCGAGCCAGATATGAGAGTAAGCGAGCGGGCCAGATATGAGAGCAAGCGAGCAAGCCAGATATGAGAGCGAGCGAGCCAGACATGAGAGCGAGCGAACCAGATATGCGAGCGAGCGAGCCAGATAAGAGAGCGAGCCAGACAAGAGAGCAAGCGAGCGAGCCAGATGTGAGAGCAAGCTAGCCAGATATGCGAGCGAGCCATAAAAGAGAGCGAGACAGACAAGAGAGCAAGCGAGCGAGCCAGATATGAGAGCGAGCTAGCAAGGCAGATATAAGAGCGAGCCAGATAAGAGAGCGAGCCAGACAAGAGAGCAAGCGAGCCAGATATGAGAGCAAGCGAGCCAGCTAGATGTGAGAGCGAGCGAGCCAGATATGCGAGAGAGCCAGATAAGAGAGCGAGCGAGCGAGCCGGATATGAGAGCAAGCGAGCAAGCCAGATATGAGAGCAAGCGAGCGAGCAAGATATGAGAGCAAGCGAGCGAGCCGGATATGAGAGCAAGCGAGCAAGCCAGATATGAGAGCAAGCGAGCGAGCCAGATTTGAGAGCGAGCGAGCCAGATATGCGAGCGAGCAAATAAGAGAGCGAGCCAGACAAGAGAGCAAGCGAGCGAGCCAGATATGAGAGCAAGCGAGCAAGCCAGATGTGAGAGCGAGCGAGCCAGATATGCGAGCAAGCCAAATAAGAGAGCGAACCAGACAAGAGAGCAAGCGAGCGAGCCAGATATGAGAGCAAGCGAGCGAGACAGATATGAGAGCAAGCGAGCGAGCCAGATATGAGAGCGAGCTAGCCAAATATGCGAGCGAGCCACATAAGATATGCGAGTGAGCCAGGCAAAAGAGAAAACGAGCTAGCCAGATATGAGAACAAGCGAGCAAACCAGATGTGAGAGCAAGCGAGCCAGATATGCGAGCGAGCCAGATATGCGATCGAGCCAGATAAGAGAGCGAGCCAGACAAGAGAGCAAGCGAGCGAGCCAGATATGAGAGCAGGCGAGCGAGCCAGATATGAGTGCAAGCGAGCAAGCCAGATATGAGAGCGAGCCAGATAAGAGAGCGAACCAGACAAGAGAGCAAGCGAGCGAGACAGATATGTGAGCGAGCGATCCAGATATGAGAGCGAGCGAGCCAGACATGAGAGCAAGCGAGCGAGACAGATATGAGAGCGAGCTAGCCAGATATGCAAGCGAGCGAGCCAGATAAGAGAGCGAGCCAGACAAGAGTGCAAGCGAGCGAGCTAGTTATGAGAGCAAGCGAGTGAGCCAGATATGCGAGCGAGCGAGCCATTTAAGAGAGCGAGCCAGACAAGAGAGCAATCGAGCGAGCCAGATATGAGAGCAAGTGAGCAAGAAATGAGAGCAAGCGAGCGAACCAGATCTGAGAGCGAGCGAGCCAGACATGAGAGCAAGCGAGCGAGCCAGATATGAGAGCAAGCGAGCCAGACATGAGAGCAAGCGAGCGAGCCAGATATGAGAGTGAGCGAGCCAGACATGAGCCCAAGCGAGCGAGCCAGATATGAGAGCGAGCGAGCCAGACATGAGAGCAAGCGAGCGAGCCAGATATGAGAGCGAGCGAGCCAGATAAGAGAACAAGCCAGACAAGAGAGCAAGCGAGCGAGCCAGATATGCTAGTGAGCAAGCCAGATAAGAGAGCGAGCCAGATATGAGAGCAAGCGAGCGAGCCAGATGTGAGAGCAAGCGAGTGAGCCAGATGTGAGAGCAAGCGAGCAATTCAGATATGAGAGCGAGACAGATAAGAGAGCGAGCAAGACAAGAGAGCAAGCGAGCGAGCGAGCCAGATATGAGAGCAAGCGAATGAGACAGATGTGAGAGCAAGCGAGCAAGTCAGATATGAGAGCGAGACAGATAAGAGAGCGAACCAGACAAGAGAGCAAGCGAGCGAGCCAGACATGAGAGCAAGCGAGCGAGCCAGATATGAGAGCGAGCGAGCCAGGCATGAGAGTAAGTGAGCAAGCCAGATAAGAGAGCAAGCGTGCGAGCCAGATATGCTAGCGAGCAAGCCAGATAAGAGAGCGAGCCAGACAAAAGAGCAAGCGAGCGATCCAGAAATGAGAGCAAGCGAGCGAGCCAGATATGCTAGCGAGCAAGCCAGATAAGAGAGCGAGCCAGACAAAAGAGCAAGCGAGCGAGCCAGATATGAGAGCAAGCGAGCGAGCCAGATATGCTAGCGAGCAAGCCAGATAAGAGAGCGAGCCAGACAAAAGAGCAAGCGAGCGAGCCAGATATGCGAGCAAGCCAGATAAGAGAGCGAGCCAGACAAGAGAGCAAGCAAAAAAGCCAGATATGAGAGCGAGCGAGCCAGATATGAGAGCAAGCGAGCGAGCCAGATATGAGAGCGAGCAAGACAAGAGAGCAAGCGAGCTAGCCAGATATGAGAGCAAGCGAGCGAGCCAGATTTGAGAGCGAGCGAGCCAGATATGCGAGCGAGCCAGATAAGAGAGCGAGCCAGACAAGAGAGCAAGCGAGCAAGCCAGATATGCAAGCGAGCGAGCCGAATATGAGAGCAAGCGAGCAAGCCAGATATGAGAGTGAGCGAGCATGCCAGATATGAGAGCAAGCGAGCGAGCCAGATATGCAAACGAGCCATAAAAGAGAGTGAGACAGACAAGAGAGGAAGCGAGTGAGCCAGATATGAGAGCAAGCGAGCCAGCCAGAAATGAGAGCAAGCAAGCCAGCCAGATGTGAGAGCGAGCAAGCCAGATATGCGAGCGAGCCAGATATGCGAGCGAGCCAGATAAGAGAGCGAGCCAGACAAGAGAGCAAGCGAGAAAGCCAGATATGAGAGCGAGCCAGACATGAGAGCAAGCGAGCGAGCCAGACATGAGAGCAAGCGAGCGAGCCAGATATGAAAGCGAGCGAGCCAGATAAGAGAGCAAGCCAGACAAGAGAGCAAGCGTGCGAGCCAGATATGCTAGCGAGCAAACCAGATAAGAGAGCGAGCCAGACAAGAGAGCAAGCGAGCGAGCCAGATATGAGAGCAAGCGAGCCAGCCAGATATGAGAGTGAGCGAGCCAGATAAGAGAGCGAGCAAGACAAGAGAGCAAGCGAGCTAGCCACATTTGAGAGCAAGCGAGCGAGCCAGATGTGAGAGCGAGCGAGCAAGATATGCGAGCGAGCCAGATAAGAGAGCGAGCCAGACAAGAGAGCAGCGAGCAAGCCAGATGTGAGAGAGAGCAAGCCAGATAAGAGAGCGAGCCAGACAATTAAGCAAGCGAGCGAGCCAGATATGAGAGCAAGAGAGCCAGATATGAGAGCAAGCGAGCGAGCCAGATATGAGAGCAAGCGAGCCAGCCAGATATGAGAGCGAGCGAGCCAGGTAAGAGAGCGAGCAAGACAAGAGAGCAAGCGAGCTAGCCAGATATGAGAGCAAGCGAGCGAGCCAGATTTGAGAGCGAGCGAGCCAGATATGCGAGCAAGTCAGATAAGAGAGCGAGCCAGACAAGAGAGCAAGCGAGCGAGCCAGATATGAGAGCAAGCCAGATATGAGAGCGAGGTAGCCAGACATGAGAGCGAGCGAGTAAGATATGAAAGCGAGCGAGCCAGATATGAGAGCGAACGAGCCAGACATGAGAGCAAGCGAGCGAGCCACATTTGAGAGCAAGCGAGCGAGCCAGATGTGAGAGCGAGCGAGCGAGCGAGCCAGATAAGAGAGCGAGCCAGACAATTAAGCAAGCGAGCGAGCCAGATATGAGAACAAGAGAGCCAGATATGAGAGCAAGCGAGCGAGCCAGATATGAGAGCAAGCGAGCCAGCCAGATATGAGAGCGAGCTAGCCAGATAAGAGAGCGAGCAAGACAAGAGAGCAAACGAGCTAGCCAGATATGAGAGCAAGCGAGCTAGCCAGATATGAGAGCAAGCGAGCAAGCCAGATATGAGAGCGAGCGAGCGAGCCAGATGTGAGAGCGAGCGAGCAAGATATGCGAGCGAGCCAGATAAGAGAGCGAGCCAGACAATTAAGCAAGCGAGCGAGCCAGATATGAGAGCAAGAGAGCCAGATATGAGAGCAAGCGAGCCAGCCAGATATGAGAGCGAGCGAGCCAGATAAGACAGCGAGCCAGACAATTAAGCAAGCGAGCGAGCCAGATATGAGAGCAAGAGGGCCAGATATGAGAGCAAGCGAGCAAGCCAGATATGAGAGCAAGCGAGCCAGCCAGATATGAGAGCGAGCGAGCCAGATAAGAGAGCAAGCAAGACAAGAGAGCAAACGAGCTAGCCAGATATGAGAGCAAGCGAGCTAGCCAGATATGAGAGCAAGCAAGCGAGCCAGATTTGAGAGTGAGCGCGCAAGATATGCGAGCGAGCCAGATAAGAGAGCGAGCCAGACAAGAGAGCAAGCGAGCGAGTAAGATATGAGAGCAAGCGAGCAAGCTAGATATGAGAGCGAGCGAGCCAGACATGAGACGGAGCGAGTAAGATATGAGAGCGAGCGAACCAGATATGCGTGCAAGCAAGCGAGCGAGCCAGATGTGAGAGCGAGCAAGCCAGATATGCGAGCGAGCTATAAAAGAGAGCGAGACAGAAAAGAGAGCAAACGAGCGAACCAGATATGAGAGCAAGCTAGCAAGCCAGATATGAGAGCGAGCCAGATAAGAGAGCGAGCCAGACAAGAGAGCAAGCGAGCGAGCCAAATATGAGAGCAAGCGAGCCAGCTAGATGTGAGAGCGAGCGAGCCAGATATATGAGCGAGCCAGATAAGAGAGCGAGCCAGACAAGAGAGCAAGCGAGCGAGCCAGATATGAGAGCAAGCGAGCGAGCCAGATATGAGAGCGAGCGAGCCAGATAAGAGAGCAAGCCAGACAAGAGAGCAAGCGTGCAAGCCAGATATGCTAGCAAACAAGCCAGATAAGAGAGCGAGCCAGACAAGAGAGCAAGCGAGCGAGCCAGATATGAGAGCAAGCGAACCAGCCAGATATGAGAGCGAGCAAGCCAGATAAGAGAGCGAGCAAGACAAGAGAGAAAGCGAGCTAGCCAAATATGAGAGCAAGCGAGCGAGCCAGATATGAGAGCGAGCGAGCCAGATATGCGAGCGAGCCAGATAAGAGAGCGAGCCAGACAAGAGAGAAAGCGAGCGAGCCAGATATGAGAACAAGCGAGCGAGCCAGATATGAGAGCAAGTGAGCGAGCCAGATATGAGAGCAAGCGAGCAAGCCAGATATGAGAGCAAACGAGCAAGCCAGATATGAGAGCGAGCGAGCCAGACATGAGAGCGAGCGAGACAGATATGCGAGCGAGCGAGCCAGATAAGAGAGCGAGCCAGACAAGAGAGCAAGCGAGCGAGCCAGATGTGAGAGCAAGGGAGCCAGATATGCGAGCGAGCGAGCCAGATAAGAGAGCGAGCCAGACAAGAGAGCAAGCGAGCGAGCCAGATATGAGAGCGAGCTAGCAAGGCAGATATAAGAGCGAGCCAGATAAGAAAGCGAGCCAGACAAGAGAGCAAGCGAGCCAGATATGAGAGCAAGGGAGCCAGCTAGATGTGAGAGCGAGCGAGCCAGGTATGAGAGCGAGCCAGATAAGAGAGCGAGCCAGACAAGAGAGCAAGTGAGAAAGCCAGATATGAGAGCGAGCGAGCCAGACATGAGAGCAAGCGAGCGAGCCAGATATGAGAGCGAGCGAGCCAGATAAGAGACCAAGCCAGACAAGAGAGCAAGCGTGCGAGCCAGATATGCTAGCGAGCTAGCCAGATAAGAGAGCGAGCCAGACAAGAGAGCAAGCGAGCGAACCAGATATGAGAGCAAGCGAGCCAGCCAGATATGAGAGAGAGCGAGCCAGATAAGAGAGCGAGCAAGACAAGAGAGCGAGCGAGCTAGCCAGATATGAGAGCAAGCGAGCGAGCCAGATTTGAGAGCGAGCGAGCCAGATATGCGAGCGAGCCAGATAAGAGAGCGATCCAGACAAGAGAGCAAGTGAGCGAGCCAGATATGAGAGCAAGCGAGCAAGCCAGATATGAGAGCAAGCGAGCGAGCCAGATTTGAGAGCGAGCGAGCCAGATATGCGAGCGAGCCATAAAAGAGAGTGAGACAGACAAGAGAGCAAGCGAGCGAGCCAGATATGAGAGCAAGCGAGCCAGCCAGAAATGAGAGCAAGCGAGCCAGCCAGATGTGAGAGCGAGCGAGCCAGATATGCGAGCAAGCCAGATAAGAGAGCGAGCCAGACAAGTGAGCAAGCGAGAAAGCCAGATATGAGAGCGAGCCAGACATGAGACGGAGCGAGTAAGATATGATAGCGAGCGAACCAGATATGCGTGTGAGCAAGCGAGCGAGCCAGATGTGAGAGCGATCAAACCAGATATGCGAGCGAGCTATAAAAGAGAACGAGACAGAAAAGAGAGCAAACGAGCGAACCAGATATGAGAGCAAGCTAGCAAGCCAGATATGAGAGCGAGCCAAATAAGAGAGCGAGCCAGACAAGAGAGCAAGCGAGCGAGCCAAATATGAGAGCAAGCGAGCCAGCTAGATGTGAGAGCGAGCGAGCCAGATAAGAGAGCGAGCCAGACAATAGAGCAAGCGAGCGAGCCAGATATGAGAGCAAGCGAGCGAGCCAGATATGAGAGCGAGCGAGCCAGATAAGAGAGCAAGCCAGACAAGAGAGCAAGCGTGCAAGCCAGATATGCTAGCGAGCAAGCCAGATAAGAGAGCGAGCCAGACAAGAGAGCAAGCGAGCGAGCCATATATGAGAGCAAGCGAACCAGCCAGATATGAGAGCGAGCAAGCCAGATAAGAGAGCGAGCAAGACAAGAGAGAAAGCGAGCTAGCCAAATATGAGAGCAAGCGAGTGAGCCAGATATGAGAACGAGCGAGCCAGATATGCGAGCGAGCCAGATAAGAGAGCGAGCCAGACAAGAGAGCAAGCGAGCGAGCCAGATATGAGAACAAGCGAGCGAGCCAGATATGAGAGCAAGTGAGCGAGCCAGATATGAGAGCAAGCCAGATATGAGAGCAAGCGAGCAAGCCAGATATGAGAGCGAGCGAGCCAGACATGAGAGCGAGCGAGACAGATATGCGAGCGAGCGAGCCAGATAAGAGAGCGAGCCAGACAAGAGAGCAAGCGAGCGAGCCAGATGTGAGAGCAAGGGAGCCAGATATGCGAGCGAGCCAGATAAGAGAGCGAGCCAGACAAGAGAGCAAGCGAGCGAGCCAGATATGAGAGCGAGCTAGCAAGGCAGATATAAGAGCGAGCCAGATAAGAAAGCGAGCCAGACAAGAGAGCAAGCGAGCCAGATATGAGAGCAAGGGAGCCAGCTAGATGTGAGAGCGAGCGAGCCAGGTATGAGAGCGAGCCAGATAAGAGAGCGAGCCAGACAAGAGAGCAAGCGAGAAAGCCAGATATGAGAGCGAGCGAGCCAGACATGAGAGCAAGCGAGCGAGCCAGATATGAGAGCGAGCGAGCCAGATAAGAGACCAAGCCAGACAAGAGAGCAAGCGTGCGAGCCAGATATGCTAGCGAGCTAGCCAGATAAGAGAGCGAGCCAGACAAGAGAGCAAGCGAGCGAACCAGATATGAGAGCAAGCGAGCCAGCCAGATATGAGAGCGAGCGAGCCAGATAAGAGAGCGAGCAAGACAAGAGAGCGAGCGAGCTAGCCAGATATGAGAGCAAGCGAGCGAGCCAGATTTGAGAGCGAGCGAGCCAGATATGCGAGCGAGCCAGATAAGAGAGCGAGCCAGACAAGAGAGCAAGCGAGCGAGCCAGATATGAGAGTAAGCGAGCAAGCCAGATATGAGAGCAAGCGAGCGAGCCAGATTTGAGAGCGAGCGAGCCAGATATGCGAGCGAGCCATAAAAGAGAGCGAGACAGACAAGAGAGCAAGCGAGCGAGCCAGATATGAGAGCAAGCGAGCCAGCCAGAAATGAGAGCAAGCGAGCCAGCCAGATGTGAGAGCGAGCGAGCCAGATATGCGAGCAAGCCAGGTAAGAGAGCGAGCCAGACAAGAGAGCAAGCGAGAAAGCCAGATATGAGAGCGAGCGAGCCAGACATGAGAGCAAGCGAGCGAGCCAGATATGAGAGCGATCGAGCAAGATAAGAGAGCAAGCGTGCGAGCCAGATATGCTAGCGAGCAAGCCAGATAAGAGAGCGAGCCAGACAAAAGAGCAAGCGAACGAACCAGATATTAGAGCAAGCGAGCGAGCCAGATGTTAAAGCGAGACAGATAAGAGAGCAAGCCAGACAAGAGAGCAAGCGTGCGAGCCAGATATGCTAGCGAGCAAGCCAGATAAGAGAGCGAGCCAGACAAGAGAGCAAGCGAGCGAGCCAGATATGAGAGCAAGCGAACCAGCCAGATATGAGAGCGAGCGAGCCAGATATGAGAGCGAGCAAGACAAGAGAGAAAGCGAGCTAGCCAAATATGAGAGCAAAAGAGCGAGCCAGATTTGAGAGCGAGCGAGCCAGATATGCGAGCGAGCCAGATAAGAGAGCGAGCCAGACAAGAGAGCAAGCGAGCGAGCCAGATATGAGAAAAAGCGAGCGAGCCAGATATGAGAGCAAGCGAGCGAGCCAGATATGAGAGCAAGCGAGCAAGCCAGATATGAGAGCAAGCGAGCGAGCCAGATTTGAGAGCGAGCGAGCCAGATATGCGAGCGAGCCAGATAAGAGAGTGAGCCAGACAAGAGAGCAAGCGAGCGAGCCAGATGTGAGAGCAAGCTAGCCAGATATGCGAGCGAGCCAGATAAGAGAGCGAGCCAGACAAGAGAGCAAGCGAGCGAGCCAGATATGAGAGTAAGCGAGCGAGCCAGATATGAGAGCAAGCGAGCAAGCCAGATATGAGAGCGAGCGAGCCAGACATGAGAGCGAGCGAGCCAGATATGTGAGCGAGCCAGATAAGAGAGCGAGCCAGACAAGAGAGCAAGCGAGCGAGCCAGATGTGAGAGCAAGCTAGCCAGATATGCGAGCGAGCCATAGAAGAGAGCGAGACAGACAAGAGAGCAAGCAAGTGAGCCAGATATGAGAGCGAGCTAGCAAGGCAGATATAAGAGCGAGCCAGATAAGAGAGCGAGCCAGACAAGAGAGCAAGCGAGCCAGATATGAGAGCAAGCGAGCCAGCTAAATGTGAGAGCGAGCGAGCCAGATATGCGAGCGAGCCAGATAAGAGAGCGAGCCAGACAAGAGAGCAAGCGAGCGAGCCAGATATGAGAGCAAGCGAGCGAGCCGGATATGAGAGCAAGCGAGCAAGCCAGATATGAGAGCAAGCGAGCGAGCCAGATTTGAGAGCGAGCGAGCCAGATATGCGAGCGAGCCATAAAAGAGAGCGAGGCAGACAAGAGAGCAAGCGAGCGAGCCAGATATGAGAGCAAGCGAGCCAGCCAGAAATGAGAGCAAGCGAGCCAGCCAGATGTGAGAGCGAGCGAGCCAGATATGCGAGCAAGCCAGATAAGAGAGCGAGCCAGACAAGAGAGCAAGCGAGAAAGCCAGATATGAGAGCGAGCGAGCCAGATATGAGAGCAAGCGAGCGAGCCAGATGTGAGAGCGAGCGAGCCAGATAAGAGAGCAAGCCAGACAAGAGAGCAAGCGTGCGCGCCAGATATGCTAGCGAGCTAGCCAGATAAGAGAGCGAGCCAGACAAGAGAGCAAGCGAGCGAGCCAGATATGAGAGCAAGCGAGCCAGCCAGATATGAGAGCGAGCGAGCCAGATAAGAGAGCGAGCAAGACAAGAGAGCAAGCGAGCTAGCCAGATATGAGAGCAAGCGAGCGAGCCAGATTTGAGAGCGAGTGAGCCAGATATGCGAGCGAGCATAAAAGAGAGCGAGACAGACAAGAGAGCAAGCGAGCGAGTCAGATATGAGAGCAAGCGAGCCAGCCAGAAATGAGAGCAAGCGAGCGAGCCAGATATGCGAGCAAGCCAGATAAGAGAGCGAGCCAGACAAGAGAGCAAGCTAGAAAGCCAGATATGAGAGCGAGCGACCCAGACATGAGAGCAAGCGAGCGAGCCAGATATGAGAGCGATCGAGCCAGATAAGAGAGCGAGCCAGACAAGAGAGCAAGCGAGCGAGCCAGATATGAGAGCAAGCGAGCAAGCCAGATATGAGAGAGAGCCAGATAAGAGAGCGAACCAGACAAGAGAGCAAGCGAGAAAGCCAGATATGAGAGCGAGCGAGCCAGACATGAGAGCAAGCGAGCGAGCCAGATATGAGAGCGAGCGAGCCAGATAAGAGACCAAGCCAGACAAGAGAGCAAGCGTGCGAGCCAGATATGCTAGCGAGCAAGCCAGATAAGAGAGCGAGCCAGACAAGAGAGCAAGCGAGCGAGCCAGATATGAGAGCAAGCGAACCAGCCAGATATGAGAGCGAGCGAGCCAGATAAGAGAGCGAGCAAGACAATAGAGAAAGCGAGCTAGCCAAATATGAGAGCAAGCGAGCGAGCCAGATTTGAGAGCTAGCGAGCCAGATATGCGAGCGAGCCAGATAAGAGAGCGAGCCAGACAAGTGAACAAGCGAGCGAGCCAGATATGAGAACAAGCGAGCAAGCCAGATATGAGAGAGAGCCAGATAAGAGAGCGACCATACAAGAGAGCAAGTGAGAAAGCCAGATATGAGAGCGAGCGAGCCAGACATGAGAGCAAGCGAGCGAGCCAGATATGAGAGCGATCGAGCCAGATAAGAGAGCAAGCGTGCGAGCCAGAAATGCTAGCGAGCAAGCCAGATAAGAGAGCGAGCCAGACAAAAGAGCAAGCGAGCGAGCCAGATATGAGAGCAAGCGAGCGAGCCAGATGTGAGAGCGAGACAGATAAGAGAGCAAGCCAGACAAGAGAGCAAGCGAGCGAGCCAAATATGAGAGCAAGCGAGCCAGCTAGATGTGAGAGCGAGCGAGCCAGATATGTGAGCGAGCCAGATAAGAGAGCGAGCGAGCCAGACATGAGAGCAAGCGAGCGAGCCAGACATGAGAGCGAGCGAGCCAGATATGCGAGCGAGCGAGCCAGATAAGAGAGCGAGCCAGACAAGAGAGCAAGCGAGCGAGCCAGATGTGAGAGCATGGGAGCCAGATATGCGTGCGAGCGATAAAAGAGAGCGAGCCAGACAAGAGAGCAAGCGAGCGAGCCAGATATGAGAGCAAGCAAACCAGCCAGATATGAGAGCGAGCGAGCCAGATATGAGAGCGAGCAAGACAAGAGAGCAAGCGAGCTAGCCAGATATGAGAGCAAGCGAGCGAGCCAGATTTGAGAGCAGCGAGCCAGATATGCGAGCGAGCCAGATAAGAGAGCGAGCCAGACAAGAGAGCAAGCGAGCGAGCCAGATATGAGAAAAAGTGAGCGAGCCAGATATGAGAGCAAGCGAGCGAGCCAGATATGAGAGCAAGCGAGCAAGCCAGATATGAGAGCAAGCGAGCGAGCCAGATTTGAGAGCGAGCGAGCTAGATAAGAGAGCGAGCCAGATAAGAGAGTGAGCCAGACAAGAGAGCAAGCGAGCGAGCCAGATATGAGAGTAAGCGAGCGAGCCAGATATGAGAGCAAGCGAGCAAGCCAGATATGAGAGCGAAGCGAGCCAGACATGAGAGCGAGCGAGCCAGATATGCGAGCGAGCCAGATAAGAGAGCGAACCAGACAAGAGAGCAAGCGAGCGAGCCAGATGTGAGAGCAAGCTAGCCAGATATGCGAGCGAGCCATAAAAGAGAGCGAGACAGACAAGAGAGCAAGCGAGCGAGCCAGATATGAGAGCGAGCTAGCAAGGCAGATATAAGAGCGAGCCAGATAAGAGAGCGAGCCAGACAAGAGAGCAAGCGAGCCAGATATGAGAGCAAGCGAGCCAGCTAGATGTGAGAGCGAGCGAGCCAGGTATGCGAGCGAGCCAGATAAGAGAGCGAGCCAGACAAGAGAGCAAGCGAGAAAGCCAGATATGAGAGCGAGCCAGACATGAGAGCAAGCGAGCGAGCCAGATATGAGAGCGAGCGAGCCAGATAAGAGAGCAAGCCAGACAAGAGAGCAAGCGTGCGAGCCAGATATGCTAGCAAGCAAGCCAGATAAGAGAGCGAGCCAGACAAGAAAGCAAGCGAGCGAGCCAGATATGAGAGCAAGCGAGCCAGCCAGATATGAGAGAGAGCGAGCCAGATAAGAGAGCGAGCAAGGCAAGAGAGCAAGCGAGCTAGCCAGATATGAGAGCAAGCGAGCGAGCCAGATTTGAGAGCGAGCAAGCCAGATATGCGAGCGAGCCAGATAAGAGAGCGAGCCAGACAAGAGAGCAAGCGAGCGAGCCAGATATGAGAGCAAGCGAGCGAGCCGAATATGAGAGCAAGCGAGCAAGCCAGATATGAGACTGAGCGAGCAAGCCAGATATGAGAGCAAGCGAGCGAGCCAGATATGCAAACGAGCCATAAAAGAGAGTGAGACAGACAAGAAAGCAAGCGAGCGAGCCATATATGAGAGCAAGCGAGCCAGCCAGACATGAGAGCAAGCGAGCCAGCCAGATGTGAGAGCGAGTGAGCCAGATAAGAGATCGAGCAAGACAAGAGAGCAAGCGAGCTAGCCAGATATGAGAGCAAGCGAGCGAGCCAGATTTGAAAGCGAGCGAGCCAGATATGCGAGCGAGCCAGATAAGAGAGCGAGCCAGACAAGAGAGCAAGCGAGCGAGCCAGACAAGAGAGCAAGCGAGCGAGCCAGATATGAGAAAAAGCGAGCGAGCCAGATATGAGAGCAAGCCAGATAAGAGAGCAAGCCAGACAAGAGAGCAAGCGAGAAAGCCAGATATGAGAGCGAGCAAGCCAGATAAGAGAGCAAGCCAGACAAGAGAGCAAGCCTGCGAGCCAGATATGCTAGCGAGCTAGCCAGATAAGAGAGCGAGCCAGACAAGAGAGCAAGCGAGCGAGCCAGATATGAGAGCAAGCGAGCCAGACAGATATGAGAGCAAGCGAGCCAGATAAGAGAGCGAGCAAGACAAGAGAGCAAGCGAGCTAGCCAGATATGAGAGCAAGCGAGCGAGCCAGATTTGAGAGCGAGCGAGCCAGATATGCGAGCGAGCCAGATAAGAGAGCGAGCCATACAAGAGAGCAAGCGAGCAAGCCAGATATGAGAGCAAGCGAGCGAGCCGGATATGAGAGCAAGCGAGCAAGCCAGATATGAGAGCAAGCGAGCGAGCCAGATTTGAGAGCGAGTGAGCCAGATATGCAAGCGAGCCATAAAAGAGAGCGAGACAGACAAGAGAGCAAGCGAGCGAGCCAGATATGAGAGCAAGCGAGCCAGCCAGAAATGAGAGCAAGCGAGCCAGGCAGATGTGAGAGCGAGCGAGCCAGATATGCGAGCAAGCCAGATAAGAGAGCGAGCCAGACAAGAGAGCAAGCGAGAAAGCCAGATATGAGAGCGAGAGAGCCAGACATGAGAGCAAGCGAGCGAGCCAGATATGAGAGCGATCGAGCCAGATAAGAGAGCGAGCCAGACAAGAGAGCAAGCGAGCGAGCCAGATATGAGAGCAAGCGAGCAAGCCAGATATGAGAGAGAGCCAGATAAGAGCGCGAACTAGACAAGAGAGCAAGCGAGAAAGCCAGATATGAGAGCAAGCGAGCTAGCCAGATATGAGAGCAAGCGAGCGAGCCAGATTTGAGAGCGATCGAGCCAGATAAGAGAGCAAGCGTGCGAGCCAGATATGCTAGCGAGCAAGCCAGATAAGAGAGCGAAACAGACAAAAGAGCAAGCGAGCGAGCCAGATATGAGAGCAAGCGAGCGAGCCAGATGTGAGAGCGAGACAGATAAGAGAGCAAGCCAGACAAGAGAGCAAGCGAGCGAGCCAGATATGAGAGCAAGCGAACCAGCCAGATATGAGAGCGAGCGAGCCAGATATGAGAGCGAGCAAGACAAGAGAGAAAGCAAGCTAGCCAAATATGAGAGCAAGCGAGCGAGCCAGATTTGAGAGCGAGCGAGCCAGATATGCGAGCGAGCCAGATAAGAGAGCGAGCCAGACAAGAGAGCAAGCGAGTGATCCAGATATGAGAGCAAGCTAGCAAGGCAGATATAAGAGCGAGCCAGATAAGAAAGCGAGCCAGACAAGAGAACAAGCGAGCCAGATATGAGAGCAAGGGAGCCAGCTAGATGTGAGAGCGAGCGAGCCAGGTATGAGAGCGAGCCAGATAAGAGAGCGAGCCAGACAAGAGAGCAAGCGAGAAAGCCAGATATGAGAGCGAGCGAGCCAGACATGAGAGCAAGCGAGCGAGCCAGATATGAGAGCGAGCGAGCCAGATAAGAGAGCAAGCCAGACAAGAGAGCAAGCGTGCGAGCCAGATATGCTAGCGAGCTAGCCAGATAAGAGAGCGAGCCAGACAAGAGAGCAAGCAAGCGAGCCAGATATGAGAGCAAGCGAGCCAGCCAGATATGAGAGCGAGCGAGCCAGATAAGAGAGCGAGCAAGACAAGAGAGCAAGCGAGCTAGCCAGATATGAGAGCAAGCGAGCGAGCCAGATTAAAGAGAGCGAGCGAGCCAGATATGCGAGCGAGCCAGATAAGAGAGCGAGCCAGACAAGAGAGCAAGCGAGCGAGCCAGATATGAGAGCAAGGGAGCAAGCTGGATATGAGAGCAAGCGAGCAAGCCAGATATGAGAGCAAGCGAGCGAGCCAGATTTGAGAGCGAGCGAGCCAGATATGCGAGCAAGCCATAAAAGAGAGCGAGACAGACAAGAGAGCAAGCGAGCGAGCCAGATATGAGAGCAAGCGAGCCAGCCAGAAATGAGAGCAAGCGAGCCAGCCAGATGTGAGAACGAGCGAGCCAGATATGCAAGCAAGCCAGATAAGAGAGCGAGCCAGACAAGAGAGCAAGCGAGAAAGCCAGATATGAGAGCGAGCCAGACATGAGAGCAAGCGAGCGAGCCAGATATGAGAGCGATCGAGCCAGATAAGAGAGCAAGCGTGCGAGCCAGATATGCTAGCGAGCAAGCCAGATAAGAGAGCGAGCCAGACAAAAGAGCAAGCGAGCGAGCCAGATATGAGAGCAAGCGAGCGAGCCAGATGTGAGAGCGAGACAGATAAGAGAGCAAGCCAGACAAGAGAGCAAGCGAGCGATCCAGATATGAGAGCAAGCGAACCAGCCAGATATGAGAGCGAGCGAGCCAGATATGAGAGCGAGCAAAACAAGAGAGAAAGCGAGCTAACCAAATATGAGAGCAAGCGAGCGAGCCAGATTTGAGAGCGAGCGAGCCAGATATGCGAGCGAGCCAGATAAGAGAGCGAGCCAGACAAGAGAGCAAGCGAGCAAGCCAGATATGAGAAAAAGCGAGCGAGCCAGATATGAGAGCAAGCGAGCGAGCCAGATATGAGAGCAAGCGAGCAAGCCAGATATGAGAGCAAGCGAGCGAGCCCGATTTGAGAGCGAGCGAGCCAGATATGCGAGCGAGCCAGATAAGAGAGTGAGCCAGACAAGAGAGCAAGCGAGCCAGATATGAGAGTAAGCGAGCGAGCCAGATATGAGAGCAAGCGAGCAAGCCAGATATGAGAGCGAGCGAGCCAGACATGAGAGCGAGCGAGCCAGATATGCGAGCGAGCGAGCCAGATATGCGAGCGAGCCAGATAAGAGAGCGACCCAGACAAGAGAGCAAGCGAGCGAGCCAGATGTGAGAGCAAGGGAGCCAGATATGCGAGCGAGCCATAAAAGAGAGAGAGACAGACAAGAGAGCAAGCGAGCGAGCAAGATATGAGAGCGAGCTAGCAAGGCAGACATAAGAGCGAGCCAGATAAGAGAGCAAGCCAGACAAGAGAGCAAGCGAGCCAGATATGAGAGCAAGCGAGCCAGCTAGATGTGAGAGCGAGCGAGCCAGATATGCGAGCGAGCCAGATAAGAGAGCGAGCCAGACAAGAGAGCAAGCGAGCAAGCCAGATATGAGAGCGAGCGAGCGAGCCGGATATGAGAGCAAGCGAGCAAGCAAGATATGAGAGCAAGCGAGCGAGCCAGATTTGAGAGCGAGCGAGCCAGATATGCGAGCAAGCCATAAAAGAGAGCGAGACAGACGAGAGCAAGCGAGCGAGCCAGATATGAGAGCAAGCGAGCCAGCCAGAAATGAGAGCAAGCGAGCCAGCCAGATGTGAGAGCGAGCGAGCCAGATATGCGAGCAAGCCAGATAAGAGAGCAAGCCAGACAAGAGAGCAAGCGAGAAAGCCAGATATGAGAGCGAGCAAGCCAGATAAGAGAGCAAGCCAGACAAGAGAGCAAGCGTGCGAGCCAGATATGCTAGCGAGCTATCCAGATAAGAGAGCGAGCCAGACAAGAGAGCAAGCGAGCGAGCCAGATATGAGAGCAAGCGAGCCAGACAAATATGAGAGCAAGCGAGCCAGATAAGAGAGCGAGCAAGACAAGAGAGCAAGCGAGCTAGCCAGATATGAGAGCAAGCGAGCGAGCCAGATTTGAGAGCGAGCGAGCCAGATATGCGAACGAGCCAGATAAGAGAGCGAGCCAGACAAGAGAGCAAGCGAGCGAGCCAGATATGAGAGCAAGCGAGCGAGCCAGATATGAGAGCAAGCGAGCGAGCCGGATATGAGAGCAAGCGAGCAAGCCAGATATGAGAGCAAGCGAGCGAGCCAGATTTGAGAGCGAGTGAGCCAGATATGCGAGCGAGCCATAAAAGAGAGCGAGACAGACAAGAGAGCAAGCGAGCGAGCCAGATATGAGAGCAAGCGAGCCAGCCAGAAATGAGAGCAAGCGAGCCAGCCAGATGTGAGAGCGAGCGAGCCAGATATGCGAGCAAGCCAGATAAGAGAGCGAGCCAGACAAGAGAGCAAGCGAGAAAGCCAGATATGAGAGCGAGAGAGCCAGACATGAGAGCAAGCGAGCGAGCCAGATATGAGAGCGATCGAGCCAGATAAGAAAGCGAGCCAGACAAGAGAGCAAGCGAGCGAGCCAGATATGAGAGCAAGCGAGCAAGCCAGATATGAGAGAGAGCCAGATAAGAGAGCGAACCAGACAAGAGAGCAAGCGAGAAAGCCAGATATGAGAGCGAGCGAGCCAGACATGAGAGCAAGCGAGCGAGCCAGATATGAGAGCGAGCGAGCCAGACATGAGAGCAAGCGAGCGAGCCAGATATGAGAGCGAGCGAGCCAGATAAGAGACCAAGCCAGACAAGAGAGCAATCGTGCAAGCCAGATATGCTAGCGAGCAAGCCAGATGAGAGAGCGAGCCAGACAAGAGAGCAAGCGAGCGAGCCAGATATGAGAGCAAGCGAACCGGCCAGATATGAGAGCGAGCGAGCCAGATAAGAGAGCGAGCAAGACTAGAGAGAAAGCGAGCTAGCCAAATATGAGAGCAAGCGAGCGAGCCAGATTTGAGAGCTAGCGAGCCAGCTATGCGAGCGAGCCAGCTATGCGAGCGAGCCAGATAAGAGAGCGAGCCAGACAAGAGAGCAAGCGAGCAAGCCAGATATGAGAACAAGCGAGCAAGCCAGATATGAGAGCGAGCCTGATAAGAGAGCGACCAGACAAGAGAGCAAGTGAGAAAGCCAGATATGAGAGCGAGCGAGCCAGACATGAGAGCAATCGAGCGAGCCAGATATGAGAGCGAGCGAGCCAGATAAGAGAGCAAGCCAGACAAGAGAGCAAGCGTGCGAGCCAGATATGAGAGCAAGCGAGCGAGCCAGATGTGAGAGCGAGACAGATAAGAGAGCAAGCCAGACAAGAGAGCAAGCGAGCGAGCCAGATATGCTAGCGAGCAAGCCAGATAAGAGAGTGAGCCAGACAAGAGAGCAAGTGAGCCAAATGTGAGAGCGAGCGAGCAAGATATGCGAGCTAGCCAGATAAGAGAGCGAGCCAGACAAGAGAGCAGCGAGCGAGCCAGATATTAGAGCAAGTGAGCAAGCCAGATGTGAGAGAGAGCGAGGCAGATAAGAGAGTGAGCCAGACAATTAAGCAAGCGAGCGAGCCAGATATGAGAGCAAGCGAGCGATCCAGATATGAGAGCGAGCCAGACATGAGAGTGAGCGAGCCAGACATGAGAACAAACGAGCCAGATATGAGAGCAAGCGAGCGAGCCAGATATGAGAGCAAGCGAGCCAGCCAGATATGAGAGCGAGCAAGCCAGATAAGAGAGCGAGCAAGACAAGAGAGCAAGCGAGCTAGCCAGATATGAGAGCAAGCGAGCTAGCCAGATATGAGAGCGATCGAGCCAGATAAGAGAGCAAGCGTGCGAGCCAGATATGCTAGCGAGCAAGCCAGATAAGGGAGCGAGCCAGACAAAAGAGCAAGCGAGCGAGCCAGATATGAGAGCAAGCGAGCGAGCCAGATGTGTGAGCGAGACAGATAAGAGAGCAAGCCAGACAAGAGAGCAAGCGAGTGAGCCAGATATGAGAGCAAGCGAACCAGCCAGATATGAGAGCGAGCGAGCCAGATATGAGAGCGAGCAAGACAAGAGAGAAAGCGAGCTAGCCAAATATGAGAGCAAGCGAGCGAGCCAGATTTGAGAGCGAGCGAGCCAGATATGCGAGCGAGCCAGATAAGAGAGCGAGCCAGACAAGAGAGCAAGCGAGCGATCCAAATATGAGAAAAAGCGAGCGAGCCAGATATGAGAGCAAGCGAGCAAGCCAGATATGAGAGCAAGCGAGCGAGCCAGATATGAGAGCAAGCGAGCGAGCCCGATTTGAGAGTGAGCGAGCCAGATATGCGAGCGAGCCAGATAAGAGAGTGAGCCAGACAAGAGAGCAAGCAAGCGAGCCAGATATGACAGTAAGCGAGCGAGCCAGATATGAAAGCAAGCGAGCAAGCCAGATATGAGAGCGAGCGAGCCAGACATGAGAGCGAGCGAGCCAGATATGCGAGCGAGCGAGCCAGATAAGAGAGCGACCCAGACAAGAGAGCAAGCGAGCGAGCCAGATGTGAGAGCAAGCTAGCCAGATATGCGAGCGAGCCATAAAAGAGAGCGAGACAGACAAGAGAGCAAGCGAGCGAGCCAGATATGAGAGCGAGCTAGCAAGGCAGATATAAGAGCGAGCCAGATAAGAGAGCGAGCCAGACAAGAGAGCAAGCGAGCCAGATATGAGAGCAAGCGAGCCAGCTAGATGTGAGAGCGAGCGAGCCAGATATGCGAGCGAGCCAGATAAGAGAGCGAGCCAGACAAGAGAGCAAGCGAACGAGCCAGATATGAGAGCGAGCGAGCGAGCCGGATATGAGAGCGAGCAAGCAAGATATGAGAGCAAGCGAGCGAGCCAGATTTGAGAGCAAGCAAGCCAGATATGTGAGCGAGCCATAAAAGAGAGCGAGACAGACGAGAGCAAGCGAGCCAGCCAGATATGAGAGCAAGCGAGCCAGCCAGAAATGAGAGCAAGCGAGCCAGCCAGATGTGAGAGCGAGCGAGCCAGATATGCGAGCAAGCCAGATAAGAGAGCAAGCCAGACAAGAGAGCAAGCGAGAAAGCCAGATATGAGAGCGAGCAAGCCAGATAAGAGAGCAAGCCAGACAAGAGAGCAAGCGTGCGAGCCAGATATGCTAGCGAGCTAGCCAGATAAGAGAGCGAGCCAGACAAGAGAGCAGCGAGCGAGCCAGATATTAGAGCAAGCGAGCAAGCCAGATGTGAGAGAGAGCGAGGCAGATAAGAGAGTGAGCCAGACAATTAAGCAAGCGAGCGAGCCAGATATGAGAGCAAGCGAGCGAGCCAGATATGAGAGCGAGCCAGACATCAGAGTGAGCGAGCCAGACATGAGAACGAGCGAGCCAGATATGAGAGCAAGCGAGCGAGCCAGATATGAGAGCAAGCGAGCCAGCCAGATATGAGAGCGAGCAAGCCAGATAAGAGAGCGAGCAAGACAAGAGAGCAAGCGAGCAAGCCAGATATGAGAGCAAGCGAGCTAGCCAGATATGAGAGCAAGCGAGCGAGCCAGATTTGAGAGCGATCGAGCCAGATAAGAGAGCAAGCGTGCGAGCCAGATATGCTAGCGAGCAAGCCAGATAAGAGAGCGAGCCAGACAAAAGAGCAAGCGAGCGAGCCAGATATGAGAGCAAGCGAGCGAGCCAGATGTGAGAGCGAGACAGATAAGAGAGCAAGCCAGACAAGAGAGCAAGCGAGTGAGCCAGATATGAGAGCAAGCGAACCAGCCAGATATGAGAGCGAGCGAGCCAGATATGAGAGCGAGCAAGACAAGAGAGAAAGCGAGCTAGCCAAATATGAGAGCAAGCGAGCGAGCCAGATTTGAGAGCGAGCGAACCAGATATGCGAGCGAGGCAGATAAGAGAGCGAGCCAGACAAGAGAGCAAGCGAGCGATCCAAATATGAGAAAAAGCGAGCGAGCCAGATATGAGAGCAAGCGAGCGAGCCAGATATGAGAGCAAGCGAGCGAGCCAGATATGAGAGCAAGCGAGCGAGCCCGATTTGAGAGCGAGCGAGCCAGATATGCGAGCGAGCCAGATAAGAGAGTGAGCCAGACAAGAGAGCAAGCAAGCGAGCCAGATATGACAGTAAGCGAGCGAGCCAGATATGAGAGCAAGCTAGCAAGCCAGATATGAGAGCGAGCGAGCCAGACATGAGAGCGAGCGAGCCAGATATGCGAGCGAGCCAGATGAGAGAATGACCCAGACAAGAGAGCAAGCGAGCCAGATGTGAGAGCAAGCTAGCCAGATATGCGAGCGAGCCATAAAAGAGAGCGAGACAGACAAGAGAGCAAGCGAGCGAGCCAGATATGAGAGCGAGCTAGCAAGGCAGATATAAGAGCGAGCCAGATAAGAGAGCGAGCCAGACAAGAGAGCAAGCGAGCCAGATATGAGAGCAAGCGAGCCAGCTAGATGTGAGAGCGAGCGAGCCAGATATGCGAGCGAGCCAGATAAGAGAGCGAGCCAGACAAGAGAGCAAGCGAACGAGCCAGATATGAGAGCGAGCGAGCCCGATATGAGAGCGAGCAAGCAAGATATGAGAGCAAGCGAGCGAGCCAGATTTGAGAGCAAGCAAGCCAGATATGCGAGCGAGCCATAAAAGAGAGCGAGACAGACGAGAGCAAGCGAGCGAGCCAGATATGAGAGCAAGCGAGCCAGCCAGAAATGAGAGCAAGCGAGCCAGCCAGATGTGAGAGCGAGCGAGCCAGATATGCGAGCAAGCCAGACAAGAGAGCAAGCGAGAAAGCCAGATATGAGAGCGAGCAAGCCAGATAAGAGAGCAAGCCAGACAAGAGAGCAAGCGTGCGAGCCAGATATGCTAGCGAGCTAGCCAGATAAGAGAGCGAGCTAGACAAGAGAGCAAGCGAGCGAGCCAGATATGAGAGCAAGCGAGCCAGAAAGATATGAGAGCAAGCGAGCAAGCCAGATATGAGAGCAAGCGAGCGAGCCAGATGTGAGAGCGAGACAGATAAGAGAGCAAGCCAGACAAGAGAGCAAGCGAGCGAGCCAGATATGCTAGCGAGCAAGCCAGATAAGAGAGTGAGCCAGACAAGAGAGCAAGTGAGCCAAATGTAAGAGCGAGCGAGTAAGATATGCGAGCGAGCCAGATAAGAGAGCGAGCCAGACAAGAGAGCAGCGAGCGAGCCAGACATTAGAGCAAGCGAGCAAGCCAGATAGGAGAGAGAGCGAGGCAGATAAGAGAGTGAGCCAGACAATTAAGCAAGCGAGCGAGCCAGATATGAGAGCAAGCGAGCGATCCAGATATGAGAGCGAGCCAGACATGAGAGTGAGCGAGCCAGACATGAGAACGAGCAAGCCAGATATGAGAGCGAGCAAGACAAGAGAGCAAGCGAGCTAGCCAGATATGAGAGCAAGCGAGCTAGCCAGATATGAGAGCAAGCGAGCGAGCCAGATTTGAGAGCGAGCGAGCCAGATATGAGAGCGAGCCAGATAAGAGAGCGAGCCAGACAAGAGAGCAAGCGAGAAAGCCAGATATGAGAGCGAGCGAGCCAGACATGAGAGCAAGCGAGCGAGCCAGATAAGAGAGCGAGCAAGACAAGAGAGCAAGCGAGCTAGCCAGATATGAGAGCAAGCGAGCGAGCCAGATTTGAGAGCGAGCGAGCCAGATATGCGAGCGAGCCAGATAAGAGAGCGAGCCAGACAAGAGAGCAAGCGAGCGAGCCAGATATGAGAGCAAGCGAGCAAGCCAGATATGAGAGCAAGCGAGCGAGCCAGATTTGAGAGCGAGCGAGCCAGATATGCGAGCGAGCCATAAAAGAGAGCGAGACAGACAAGAGAGCAAGCGAACGAGCCAGATATGAGAGCAAGCCAGCCAGCCAGAAATGAGAGCAAGCGAGCCAGCCAGATGTGAGAGCGAGCGAGCCAGATATGCGAGCAAGCCAGATAAGAGAGCGAGCCAGACAAGAGAGCAAGCGAGAAAGCCAGATATGAGAGCGAGCGAGCCAGACATGAGAGCAAGCGAGCGAGCCAGATATGAGAGCGATCGAGCAAGATAAGAGAGCAAGCGTGCGAGCCAGATATGCTAGCGAGCAAGCCAGATAAGAGAGCGAGCCAGACAAAAGAGCAAGCGAACGAACCAGATATGAGAGCAAGCGAGCGAGCCAGATGTGAGAGCGAGACAGATAAGAGAGCAAGCCAGACAAGAGAGCAAGCGTGCGAGCCAGATATGCTAGCGAGCAAGCCAGATAAGAGAGCGAGCCAGACAAGAGAGCAAGCGAGCGAGCCAGACAGATATGAGAGATATGCTAGCGAGCAAGCCAGATATGCGAGCAAACCAGATAAGAGAGCGAGCCAGACAAGAGAGCAAGCTATAAAGCCAGATATGAGAGCGAGCGAGCCAGACATGAGAGCAAGCGAGCGAGCCAGATATGAGAGCGATCGAGCCAGATAAGAGAGCGAGCCAGACAAGAGAGCAAGCGAGCGAGCCAGATATGAGAGCAAGCGAGCAAGCCAGATATGAGAGAGAGCCAGATAAGAGAGCGAACCAGACAAGAGAGCAAGCGAGAAAGCCAGATATGAGAGCGAGCGAGCCAGACATGAGAGCAAGCGAGCGAGCCAGATATGAGAGCAAGCGAGCCAGATATGAGACCAAGCCAGACAAGAGAGCAAGCGTGCGAGCCAGATATGCTAGCGAGCAAGCCAGATAAGAGAGCGAGCCAGACAAGAGAGCAAGCGAGCGAGCCAGATATGAGAGCAAGCGAACCAGCCAGATATGAGAGCGAGCGAGCCAGATAAGAGAGCGAGCAAGACAATAGAGAAAGCGAGCTAGCCAAATATGAGAGCAAGCGAGCGAGCCAGATTTGAGAGCTAGCGAGCCAGATATGCGAGCGAGCCAGATAAGAGAGCGAGCCAGACAAGAGAGCAAGCGAGCGAGCCAGATATGAGAACAAGCGAGCAAGCCAGATATGAGAGCGAGCCAGATAAGAGAGCGACCATACAAGAGAGCAAGTGAGAAAGCCAGATATGAGAGCGAGCGAGCCAGACATGAGAGCAAGCGAGCGAGCCAGATATGAGAGCGATCGAGCCAGATAAGAGAGCAAGCCAGACAAGAGAGCAAGCGTGCGAGCCAGATATGCTAACGAGCAAGCCAGATAAGAGAGCGAGCCAGACAAGAGAGCAAGCGAGCGAGCCAGATATGAGAGCGAGCCAGACAAGAGAGCAAGCGAGCGAGCCAGATATGAGAGCAAGCGAGCAAGCCAGATATGAGAGAGAGCCAGATAAGAGAGCGAACCAGACAAGAGAGCAAGCGAGAAAGCCAGATATGAGAGCGAGCGAGCCAGACATGAGAGCAAGCGAGCGAGCCAGATATGAGAGCAAGCGAGCCAGATATGAGACCAAGCCAGACAAGAGAGCAAGCGTGCGAGCCAGATATGCTAGCGAGCAAGCCAGATAAGAGAGCGAGCCAGACAAGAGAGCAAGCGAGCGAGCCAGATATGAGAGCAAGCGAACCAGCCAGATATGAGAGCGAGCGAGCCAGATAAGAGAGCGAGCAAGACAATAGAGAAAGCGAGCTAGCCAAATATGAGAGCAAGCGAGCGAGCCAGATTTGAGAGCTAGCGAGCCAGATATGCGAGCGAGCCAGATAAGAGAGCGAGCCAGACAAGAGAGCAAGCGAGCGAGCCAGATATGAGAACAAGCGAGCAAGCCAGATATGAGAGCGAGCCAGATAAGAGAGCGACCATACAAGAGAGCAAGTGAGAAAGCCAGATATGAGAGCGAGCGAGCCAGACATGAGAGCAAGCGAGCGAGCCAGATATGAGAGCGATCGAGCCAGATAAGAGAGCAAGCCAGACAAGAGAGCAAGCGTGCGAGCCAGATATGCTAACGAGCAAGCCAGATAAGAGAGCGAGCCAGACAAGAGAGCAAGCGAGCGAGCCAGATATGAGAGCAAGCGAGCGAGCCAGATGTGAGAGCGAGACAGATAAGAGAGCAAGCCAGACAAGAGAGCAAGCATGCGAGCCAGATATGCTAGCGAGCAAGCCAGATAAGAGAGCGAGCCAGACAAGAGAGCAAGCGAGCGAGCCAGATATGAGAGTAAGCGAACCAGCCAGATATGAGAGCGAGCGAGCCAGATATGAGAGTGAGCAAGACAAGAGAGAAAGCGAGCTAGCCAAATATGAGAGCAAGTGAGCGTGCCAGATTTGAGAGCGAGCGAGCCAGATATGCGAGCGAGCCAGAGAAGAGAGCGAGCCAGACAAGAGAGCAAGCGAGCGAGCCAGATATGAGAAAAAGCGAGCGAGCCAGATATGAGAGCAAGCGAGCGAGCCAGATATGAGAGCAAGCGAGCAAGCCAGATATGAGAGCAAGCGAGCGAGCCAGATGTTAGAGCGAGACAGATAAGAGAGCAAGCCAGACAAGAGAGCAAGCGAGCGAGCCAGATATGCTAGCGAGCAAGCCAGATAAGAGAGTGAGCCAGACAAGAGAGCAAGTGAGCCAAATGTAAGAGCGAGCGAGTTAAATATGCGAGCGAGCCAGATAAGAGAGCGAGCCAGACAAGAGAGCAGCGAGCGAGCCAGATATTAGAGCAAGCGAGCAAGCCAGATGTGAGAGAGAGCGAGGCAGATAAGAGAGTGAGCCAGACAATTAAGCAAGCGAGCGAGCCAGATATGAGAGCAAGCGAGCGATCCAGATATGAGAGCGAGCCAGACATGAGAGTGAGCGAGCCAGACATGAGAACGAGCAAGCCAGATATGAGAGCGAGCAAGACAAGAGAGCAAGCGAGCTAGCCAGATATGAGAGCAAGCGAGCTAGCCAGATATGAGAGCAAGCGAGCGAGACAGATATGAGAGCGAGCGAGCGAGCCAGATGTGAGAGCGAGACAGATAAGAGAGCAAGCCAGACAAGAGAGCAAGCATGCGAGCCAGATATGCTAGCGAGCAAGCCAGATAAGAGAGCGAGCCAGACAAGAGAGTAAGCGAGCGAGCCAGATATGAGAGTAAGCGAACCAGCCAGATATGAGAGCGAGCGAGCCAGATATGAGAGTGAGCAAGACAAGAGAGAAAGCGAGCTAGCCAAATATGAGAGCAAGTGAGCGTGCCAGATTTGAGAGCGAGCGAGCCAGATATGCGAGCGAGCCAGAGAAGAGAGCGAGCCAGACAAGAGAGCAAGCGAGCGAGCCAGATATGAGAAAAAGCGAGCGAGCCAGATATGAAAGCAAGCGAGCGAGCCAGATATGAGAGCAAGCGAGCAAGCCAGATATGAGAGCAAGCGAGCGAGCCAGATGTTAGAGCGAGACAGATAAGAGAGCAAGCCAGACAAGAGAGCAAGCGAGCGAGCCAGATATGCTAGCGAGCAAGCCAGATAAGAGAGTGAGCCAGACAAGAGAGCAAGTGAGCCAAATGTAAGAGCGAGCGAGTTAAATATGCGAGCGAGCCAGATAAGAGAGCGAGCCAGACAAGAGAGCAGCGAGCGAGCCAGATATTAGAGCAAGCGAGCAAGCCAGATGTGAGAGAGAGCGAGGCAGATAAGAGAGTGAGCCAGACAATTAAGCAAGCGAGCGAGCCAGATATGAGAGCAAGCGAGCGATCCAGATATGAGAGCGAGCCAGACATGAGAGTGAGCGAGCCAGACATGAGAACGAGCAAGCCAGATATGAGAGCGAGCAAGACAAGAGAGCAAGCGAGCTAGCCAGATATGAGAGCAAGCGAGCTAGCCAGATATGAGAGCAAGCGAGCGAGCCAGATTTGAGAGCGAGCGAGCCAGATATGCGAGCGAGTCAGATAAGAGAGCGAGCCAGACAAAAGAGCAAGCGAGCGAGCCAGATATGAGAGCAAGCCAGATATGGGAGAGAGCGAGCCAGACATGAGAGCGAGCGAGTAAGATATGAAAGCGAGCGAGCCAGATATGAGAGCGAACGAGCCAGATAAGAGAGCAAGCCAGACAAGAGAGCAAGCGAGCGAGCCAGATATGAGAGCAAGCGAGCCAGACAGATATGAGAGCAAGCGAGCCATATAAGAGAGCGAGCAAGACAAGAGAGCAAGCGAGCTAGCCAGATATGAGAGCAAGCGAGCGAGCCAGATTTGAGAGCGAGCGAGCCAGATATGCGAGCGAGACAGATAAGAGAGCGAGCCAGACAAGAGAGCAAGCGAGCGAGCCAGATATGAGAGCAAGCGAGCGAGCCGGATATGAGAGCAAGCGAGCCAGCCAGAAATGAGAGCAAGCGAGCCAGCCAGATGTGAGAGCGAGTGAGCCAGATATGCGAGCAAGCCAAATAAGAGAGCGAGCCAGACAAGAGAGCAAGCGAGAAAGCCAGATATGAGAGCAAGCGAGCCAGCCAGATATGAGCCAGATTTGAGAGCGAGCGAGCCAGATATGCGAGCGAGTCAGAAAAGAGAGTGAGCCAGACAAGAGAGCAAGCAAGCGAGCCAGATATGACAGTAAGCGAGCGAGCCAGATATGAGAGCAAGCGAGCAAGCCAGATATGAGAGAGAGCCAGATAAGAGAGCGAACTAGACAAGAGAGCAAGCGAGAAAGCCAGATATGAGAGCGAGCAAGCCAGACATGAGAGCAAGCGAGCGAGCCAGATATGAGAGCGAGCGAGCCAGACATGAGAGCAAGCGAGCGAGCCAGATATGAGAGCGAGCGAGCCAGATAAGAGACCAAGCCAGACAAGAGAGCAAGCGTGCGAGCCAGATATGCTAGCGAGCAAGCCAGATAAGAGAGCGAGCCAGACAAGAGAGCAAGCGAGCGAGCCAGATATGAGAGCAAGTGAACCGGCCAGATATGAGAGCGAGCGAGCCAGATAAGAGAGCGAGCAAGACAAGAGAGAAAGCGAGCTAGCCAAATATGAGAGCAAGCGAGCGAGCCAGATTTGAGAGCTAGCGAGCCAGCTATGCGAGCGAGCCAGATAAGAGAGCGAGCCAGACAAGAGAGCAAGCAAGCAAGCCAGATATGAGGACAAGCCAGATAAGAGAGCGACCATACAAGAGAGCAAGTGAGAAAGCCAGATATGAGAGCGAGCGAGCCAGACAAGAGAGCAAGCGAGCGAGCCAGATATGAGAGCGATCGAGCCAGATAAGAGAGCAAGCCAGACAAGAGAGCAAGCGTGCGAGCCAGATATGAGAGCAAGCGAGCGAGCCAGATGTGAGAGCGAGACAGATAAGAGAGCAAGCCAGACAAGAGAGCAAGCGAGCGAGCCAGATATGCTAGCGAGCAAGCCAGATAAGAGAGTGAGCCAGACAAGAGAGCAAGTGAGCCAAATGTGAGAGCGAGCGAGCAAGATATGCGAGCGAGCCAGATAAGAGAGCGAGCCAGACAAGAGAGCAGCGAGCGAGCCAGATATTAGAGCAAGCGAGCAAGCCAGATGTGAGAGAGAGCGAGGCAGATAAGAGAGTGAGCCAGACAATTAAGCAAGCGAGCGAGCCAGATATGAGAGCAAGCGAGCGATCCAGATATGAGAGCAAGCCAAACATGAGAGTGAGCGAGCCAGACATGAGAACGAGCGAGCCAGATATGAGAGCAAGCGAGCGAGCCAGATATGAGAGCAAGCGAGCCAGCCAGATATGAGAGCGAGCGAGCCAGATAAGAGAGCGAGCAAGACAAAAGAGCAAGCGAGCTAGCCAGATATGAGAGCAAGCGAGCTAGCCAGATATGAGAGCAAGCGAGCGAGCCAGATTTGAGAGCGAGCGAGCCAGATATGCGAGCGAGTCAGATAAGAGAGCGAGCCAGACAAGAGAGCAAGCGAGCGAGCCAGATATGAGAGCAAGCCAGATATGGGAGAGAGCGAGCCAGACATGAGAGCGAGCGAGTAAGATATGAAAGCGAGCGAGCCAGATATGAGAGCGAACGAGCCAGAAATGAGAGCAAGCGAGCCAGCCAGATGTGAGAGCGAGCGAGCCAGATATGCGAGCAAGCCAGATAAGAGAGCGAGCCAGACAAGAGAGCAAGCGAGAAAGCCAGATATGAGAGCGAGGGAGCCAGACATGAGAGCAAGCGAGCGAGCCAGATATGAGAGCGATCGAGCAAGATAAGAGAGCAAGCGTGCGAGCCAGATATGCTGGCGAGCAAGCCAGATAAGAGAGCGAGCCAGACAAAAGAGCAAGCGAGCGAGCCAGATATGAGAGTAAGCGAACCAGCCAGATATGAGCCAGATTTGAGAGCGAGCGAGCCAGATATGCGAGCGAGTCAGATAAGAGAGCGAGCCAGACAAGAGAGCAAGCGAGCGAGCCAGATATGAGAGCAAGCCAGATATGGGAGAGAGCGAGCCAGACATGAGAGCGAGCGAGTAAGATATGAAAGCGAGCGAGCCAGATATGAGAGCGAACGAGCCAGACATGAGAGCAAGCGAGCGAGCCACATTTGAGAGCAAGCGAGCGAGCCAGATGTGAGAGCGAGCGAGCAAGATATGCGAGCGAGCCAGATAAGAGAGCGAGCCAGACAAGAGAGAAGCGAGCAAGCCAGATGTGAGAGAGAGCAAGCCAGATAAGAGAGCGAGCCAGACAATTAAGCAAGCGAGCGAGCCAGATATGAGAGCAAGAGAGCCAGATATGAGAGCAAGCGAGCGAGCCAGATATAAGAGCAAGCGAGCCATCCAGATATGAGAGCGAGCGAGCCAGATAAGAGAGCGAGCAAGACAAGAGAGCAAGCGAGCTAGCCAGATATGAGAGCAAGCGAGCTAGCCAGATATGAGAGCAAGCGAGCGAGCCAGATTTGAGAGCGAGCGAGCCAGATATGCGAGCGAGTCAGATAAGAGACCGAGCCAGACAAGAGAGCAAGCGAGCGAGCCAGATATGAGAGCAAGCCAGATATGAGAGCGAGGTAGCCAGACATGAGAGCAAGCGAGTAAGATATGAAAGCGAGCGAGCCAGATATGAGAGCGAACGAGCCAGACATGAGAGCAAGCGAGCGAGCCACATTTGAGAGCAAGCGAGCGAGCCAGATGTGAGAGCGAGCGAGCAAGATATGCGAGCGAGCCAGATATGAGAGCGAGCCAGACAATTAAGCAAGCAAACGAGCCAGATATGAGAGCAAGAGAGCCAGATATGAGAGCAAGCGAGCGAGCCAGATATGAGAGCAAGCGAGCCAGCCAGATATGAGAGCAAGTGAGCCAGATAAGAGAGCGAGCAAGACAAGAGAGCAAACGAGCTAGCCAGATATGAGAGCAAGCGAGCTAGCCAGATATGAGAGCAAGCGAGCGAGCCAGATATGAGAGCAAGCGAGCAAGCCAGATATGAGAGCGAGCGAGCCAGATGTGAGAGCGAGCGAGCAAGATATGCGAGCGAGCCAGATAAGAGAGCGAGCCAGACAATTAAGCAAGCGAGCGAGCCAGATATGAGAGCAAGAGAGCCAGATATGAGAGCAAGCGAGCGAGCCAGATATGAGAGCAAGCGAGCCAGCCAGATATGAGAGCGAGCGAGCCAGATAAGAGAGCGAGCAAGACAAGAGAGCAAACGAGCTAGCCAGATATGAGAGCAAGCGAGCTAGCCAGATATGAGACCAAGCAAGCGAGCCAGATTTGAGAGTGAGCGCGCAAGATATGCGAGCGAGCCAGATAAGAGAGCGAGCCAGACAAGAGAGCAAGCGAGCGAGCCAGATATGAGAGCAAGCGAGCAAGCTAGATATGAGAGCGAGCGAGCCAGACATGAGACGGAGCGAGAAAGATATGAGAGCGAGCGAACCAGATATGCGTGCGAGCAAGCGAGCGAGCCAGATGTGAGAGCGAGCGAGCCAGATATGCGAGCGAGCCATAAAAGAGAGCGAGACAGACAAGAGAGCAAGCGAGCGAGCCAGATATGAGAGCGAGCTAGCAAGGCAGATATAAGAGCGAGCCAGATAAGAGAGCGAGCCAGACAAGAGAGCAAGCGAGCCAGATATGAGAGCAAGCGAGCCAGCTAGATGTGAGAGCGAGCGAGTCAGATATGTGAGCGAGCCAGATAAGAGAGCGAGCCAGACAAGAGAGCAAGCGAGCGAGCCAGATATGAGATCAAGCAAGCGAGCCAGATATGAGAGCGAGCGAGCCAGATAAGAGAGCAAGCCAGACAAGAGAGCAAGCGTGCAAGCCAGATATGCTAGCGAGCGAGCCAGATAAGAGAGCGAGCCAGACAAGAGAGCAAGCGAGCGAGCCAGATATGAGAGCAAGCGAACCAGCCAGATATGAGAGCGAGCGAGCCAGATAAGAGAGCGAGCAAGACAAGAGAGAAAGAGAGCTAGCCAAATATGAGAGCAAGCGAGCGAGCCAGATATGAGAGCGAGCAAGCCAGATATGCGAGCGAGCCAGATAAGAGAGCGAGCCAGACAAGAGAGCAAGCGAGCGAGCCAGATATGAGAACAAGCGAGCGAGCCAGATATGAGAGCAAGCGAGCGAGCCAGATATGAGAGCAAGCGAGCAAGCCAGATATGAGAGCAAGCGAGCAAGCCAGATGAGAGCGAGCGAGCCAGACATGAGAGCGAGTGAGCCAGATATGCGAGCGAGCGAGCCAGATAAGAGAGCGAGCCAGACAAGAGAGCAAGCGAGCGAGCCAGATGTGAGAGCAAGGGAGCCAGATATGCGAGCGAGCCATAAAAGAGAGCGAGACAGACAAGAGAGCAAGCGAGCGAGCCAGATATGAGAGCGAGCTAGCAAGGCAGATATAAGAGCGAGCCAGATAAGAAAGCGAGCCAGACAAGAGAGCAAGCGAGCCAGATATGAGAGCAAGGGAGCCAGCTAGATGTGAGAGCGAGCGAGCCAGGTATGAGAGCGAGCCAGATAAAAGAGCGAGCCAGACAAGAGAGCAAGCGAGAATGCCAGATATGAGAGCGAGCGAGCCAGACATGAGAGCAAGCGAGCGAGCCAGATATGAGAGCGAGCGAGCCGGATAAGAGAGCAAGCCAGACAAGAGAGCAAGCGTGCGAGCCAGATATGAGAGCGAGCGAGCCAGATAAGAGAGCAAGCCAGACAAGAGAGCAAGCGTGCGAGACAGATATGCTAGCGAGCTAGCCAGATAAGAGAGCGAGCCAGACAAGAGAGCAAGCGAGCGAGCCAGATATGAGAGCAAGCGAGCCAGCCAGATATGAGAGCGAGCGAGCCAGATAAGTGAGCGAGCAAGACAAGAGAGCAAGCGAGCTAGCCAGATATGAGAGCAAGCGAGCGAGCCAGATTTGAGAGCGAGCGAGCCAGATATGCGAGCGAGCCAGATAAGAGAGCGAGCCAGACAAGAGAGCAAGCGAGCGAGCCAGATATGAGAGCAAGCGAGCGAGCCGGATATGAGAGCAAGCGAGCAAGCCAGATATGAGAGCAAGCGAGCGAGCCAGATTTGAGAGTGAGCGAGCCAGATATGCGAGCGAGCCATAAAAGAGAGCGAGACAGACAAGAGAGCAAGCGAGCGAGCCAGATATGAGAGCAAGCGAGCCAGCCAGAAATGAGAGCAAGCGAGCCAGCCAGATGTGAGAGCGAGCGAGCCAGATATGCGAGCAAGCCAGATAAGAGAGCGAGCCAGACAAGAGAGCAAGCAAGAAACCCAGATATGAAAGCGAGCGAGCCAGACATGAGAGCAAGCGAGCCAGATATGAGAGCGATCGAGCAAGATAAGAGAGCAAGCGAGAAAGCCAGATATGAAAGCGAGCTAGCCAAATATGAGAGCAAGCGAGCGAGCCAGATTTGAGAGCGAGCGAGCCAGATATGCGAGCGAGCCAGATAAGAGAGCGAGCCAGACAAGAGAGCAAGCGAGCGAGCCAGATATGAGAAAAAGCGAGCGAGCCAGATATGAGAGCAAGCGAGCGAGCCAGATATGGGAGCAAGCGGGCAAGCCAGATATGAGAGCAAGCGAGCGAGCCAGATTTGAGAGAGAGCGAGCCAGATATGCGAGCGAGCCAGATAAGAGAGTGAGCCAGACAAGAGAGCAAGCGAGCGAGCCAGATATGAGAGTAAGCGAGCGGGCCAGATATGAGAGCAAGCGAGCAAGCCAGATATGAGAGCGAGCGAGCCAGACATGAGAGCGAGCGAACCAGATATGCGAGCGAGCGAGCCAGATAAGAGAGCGAGCCAGACAAGAGAGCAAGCGAGCGAGCCAGATGTGAGAGCAAGCTAGCCAGATATGCGAGCGAGCCATAAAAGAGAGCGAGACAGACAAGAGAGCAAGCGAGCGAGCCAGATATGAGAGCGAGCTAGCAAGGCAGATATAAGAGCGAGCCAGATAAGAGAGCGAGCCAGACAAGAGAGCAAGCGAGCCAGATATGAGAGCAAGCGAGCCAGCTAGATGTGAGAGCGAGCGAGCCAGATATGCGAGAGAGCCAGATAAGAGAGCGAGCGAGCGAGCCGGATATGAGAGCAAGCGAGCAAGCCAGATATGAGAGCAAGCGAGCGAGCAAGATATGAGAGCAAGCGAGCGAGCCGGATATGAGAGCAAGCGAGCAAGCCAGATATGAGAGCAAGCGAGCGAGCCAGATTTGAGAGCGAGCGAGCCAGATATGCGAGCGAGCAAATAAGAGAGCGAGCCAGACAAGAGAGCAAGCGAGCGAGTCAGATATGAGAGCAAGCGAGCGAGCCAGATGTGAGAGCGAGCGAGCCAGATATGCGAGCAAGCCAAATAAGAGAGCGAACCAGACAAGAGAGCAAGCGAGCGAGCCAGATATGAGAGCAAGCGAGCGAGACAGATATGAGAGCAAGCGAGCGAGCCAGATATGAGAGCGAGCTAGCCAAATATGCGAGCGAGCCACATAAGATATGCGAGTGAGCCAGGCAAAAGAGAAAACGAGCTAGCCAGATATGAGAACAAGCGAGCAAACCAGATGTGAGAGCAAGCGAGCCAGATATGCGAGCGAGCCAGATATGCGAGCGAGCCAGATAAGAGAGCGAGCCAGACAAGAGAGCAAGCGAGCGAGCCAGATATGAGAGCAGGCGAGCGAGCCAGATATGAGTGCAAGCGAGCAAGCCAGATATGAGAGCGAGCCAGATAAGAGAGCGAACCAGACAAGAGAGCAAGCGAGCGAGACAGATATGTGAGCGAGCGATCCAGATATGAGAGCGAGCGAGCCAGACATGAGAGCAAGCGAGCGAGACAGATATGAGAGCGAGCTAGCCAGATATGCAAGCGAGCGAGCCAGATAAGAGAGCGAGCCAGACAAGAGTGCAAGCGAGCGAGCTAGTTATGAGAGCAAGCGAGTGAGCCAGATATGCGAGCGAGCGAGCCATTTAAGAGAGCGAGCCAGACAAGAGAGCAATCGAGCGAGCCAGATATGAGAGCAAGTGAGCAAGAAATGAGAGCAAGCGAGCGAACCAGATCTGAGAGCGAGCGAGCCAGACATGAGAGCAAGCGAGCGAGCCAGATATGAGAGCAAGCGAGCCAGACATGAGAGCAAGCGAGCGAGCCAGATATGAGAGTGAGCGAGCCAGACATGAGCCCAAGCGAGCGAGCCAGATATGAGAGCGAGCGAGCAGACATGAGAGCAAGCGAGCGAGCCAGATATGAGAGCGAGCGAGCCAGATAAGAGAACAAGCCAGACAAGAGAGCAAGCGAGCGAGCCAGATATGCTAGTGAGCAAGCCAGATAAGAGAGCGAGCCAGATATGAGAGCAAGCGAGCGAGCCAGATGTGAGAGCAAGCGAGTGAGCCAGATGTGAGAGCAAGCGAGCAATTCAGATATGAGAGCGAGACAGATAAGAGAGCGAGCAAGACAAGAGAGCAAGCGAGCGAGCGAGCCAGATATGAGAGCAAGCGAATGAGACAGATGTGAGAGCAAGCGAGCAAGTCAGATATGAGAGCGAGACAGATAAGAGAGCGAACCAGACAAGAGAGCAAGCGAGCGAGCAGACATGAGAGCAAGCGAGCGAGCCAGATATGAGAGCGAGCGAGCCAGGCATGAGAGTAAGTGAGCAAGCCAGATAAGAGAGCAAGCGTGCGAGCCAGATATGCTAGCGAGCAAGCCAGATAAGAGAGCGAGCCAGACAAAAGAGCAAGCGAGCGAGCCAGAAATGAGAGCAAGCGAGCGAGCCAGATATGCTAGCGAGCAAGCCAGATAAGAGAGCGAGCAGACAAAAGAGCAAGCGAGCGAGCCAGATATGAGAGCAAGCGAGCGAGCCAGATATGCTAGCGAGCAAGCCAGATAAGAGAGCGAGCCAGACAAAAGAGCAAGCGAGCGAGCCAGATATGCGAGCAAGCCAGATAAGAGAGCGAGCCAGACAAGAGAGCAAGCAAGAAAAGCCAGATATGAGAGCGAGCGAGCCAGATATGAGAGCAAGCGAGCGAGCCAGATATGAGAGCGAGCAAGACAAAGAGAGCAAGCGAGCTAGCCAGATATGAGAGGCAAGCGAGCGAGCCAGATTTGAGAGCGAGCGAGCCAGATATGCGAGCGAGCCAGATAAGAGAGCGAGCCAGACAAGAGAGCAAGCGAGCAAGCCAGATATGCAAGCGAGCGAGCCGAATATGAGAGCAAGCGAGCAAGCCAGATATGAGAGTGAGCGAGCATGCCAGATATGAGAGCAAGCGAGCGAGCCAGATATGCAAACGAGCCATAAAAGAGAGTGAGACAGACAAGAGAGGAAGCGAGTGAGCCAGATATGAGAGCAAGCGAGCCAGCCAGAAATGAGAGCAAGCAAGCCAGCCAGATGTGAGAGCGAAGCAAGCCCAGATATGCGAGCGAGCCAGATATGCGAGCGAGCCAGATAAGAGAGCGAGCCAGACAAGAGAGCAAGCGAGAAAGCCAGATATGAGAGCGAGCCAGACATGAGAGCAAGCGAGCGAGCCAGACATGAGAGCAAGCGAGCGAGCCCAGATATGAAAGCGAGCGAGCCAGATAAGAGAGCAAGCCAGACAAGAGAGCAAGCGTGCGAGCCAGATATGCTAGCGAGCAAACCAGATAAGAGAGCGAGCCAGACAAGAGAGCAAGCGAGCGAGCCAGATATGAGAGCAAGCGAGCCAGCCAGATATGAGAGCGAGCGAGCCAGATAAGAGAGCGAGCAAGACAAGAGAGCAAGCGAGCTAGCCACATTTGAGAGCAAGCGAGCGAGCCAGATGTGAGAGCGAGCGAGCAAGATATGCGAGCGAGCCAGATAAGAGAGCGAGCCAGACAAGAGAGCAGCGAGCAAGCCAGATGTGAGAGAGAGCAAGCCAGATAAGAGAGCGAGCCAGACAAATTAAGCAAGCGAGCGAGCCAGATATGAGAGCAAGAGAGCCAGATATGAGAGCAAGCGAGCGAGCCAGATATGAGAGCAAGCGAGCAGCCAGATATGAGAGCGAGCCAGGTAAGAGAGCGAGCAAGACAAGAGAGCAAGCGAGCTAGCCAGATATGAGAGCAAGCGAGCGAGCCAGATTTGAGAGCGAGCGAGCCAGATATGCGAGCAAGTCAGATAAGAGAGCGAGCCAGACAAGAGAGCAAGCGAGCGAGCCAGATATGAGAGCAAGCCAGATATGAGAGCGAGGTAGCCAGACATGAGAGCGAGCGAGTAAGATATGAAAGCGAGCGAGCCAGATATGAGAGCGAACGAGCCAGACATGAGAGCAAGCGAGCGAGCCACATTTGAGAGCAAGCGAAGCGAGAGCAGATGTGAGAGCGAGCGAGCGAGCGAGCCAGATAAGAGAGCGAGCCAGACAATTAAGCAAGCGAGCGAGCCAGATATGAGAACAAGAGAGCCAGATATGAGAGCAAGCGAGCGAGCCAGATATGAGAGCAAGCGAGCCAGCCAGATATGAGAGACGAGCTAGCCAGATAAGAGAGCGAGCAAGACAAGAGAGCAAACGAGCTAGCCAGATATGAGAGCAAGCGAGCTAGCCAGATATGAGAGCAAGCGAGCAAGCCAGATATGAGAGCGAGCGAGCGAGCCAGATGTGAGAGCGAGCGAGCAAGATATGCGAGCGAGCCAGATAAGAGAGCGAGCCAGACAATTAAGCAAGCGAGCGAGCCAGATATGAGAGCAAGAGAGCCAGATATGAGAGCAAGCGAGCCAGCCAGATATGAGAGCGAGCGAGCCAGATAAGACAGCGAGCCAGACAATTAAGCAATGCGAGCGAGCCAGATATGAGAGCAAGAGGGCCAGATATGAGAGCAAGCGAGCAAGCCAGATATGAGAGCAAGCGAGCCAGCCAGATATGAGAGCGAGCGAGCCAGATAAGAGAGCAAGCAAGACAAGAGAGCAAACGAGCTAGCCAGATATGAGAGCAAGCGAGCTAGCCAGATATGAGAGCAAGCAAGCGAGCCAGATTTGAGAGTGAGCGCGCAAGATATGCGAGCGAGCCAGATAAGAGAGCGAGCCAGACAAAGAGAGCAAGCGAGCGAGCCAGATATGAGAGCAAGCGAGCAAGCTAGATATGAGAGCGAGCGAGCCAGACATGAGACGGAGCGAGTAAGATATGAGAGCGAGCGAACCAGATATGCGTGCAAGCAAGCGAGCGAGCCAGATGTGAGAGCGAGCAAGCCAGATATGCGAGCGAGCTATAAAAGAGAGCGAGACAGAAAAGAGAGCAAACGAGCGAACCAGATATGAGAGCAAGCTAGCAAGCCAGATATGAGAGCGAGCCAGATAAGAGAGCGAGCCAGACAAGAGAGCAAGCGAGCGAGCCAAATATGAGAGCAAGTGAGCCAGCTAGATGTGAGAGCGAGCGAGCCAGATATATGAGCGAGCCAGATAAGAGAGCGAGCCAGACAAGAGAGCAAGCGATGCGAGAGCAGATATGAGAGCAAGCGAGCGAGCCAGATATGAGAGCGAGCGAGCCAGATAAGAGAGCAAGCCAGACAAGAGAGCAAGCGTGCAAGCCAGATATGCTAGCAAACAAGCCAGATAAGAGAGCGAGCCAGACAAGAGAGCAAGCGAGCGAGCCAGATATGAGAGCAAGCGAACCAGCCAGATATGAGAGCGAGCAAGCCAGATAAGAGAGCGAGCAAGACAAGAGAGAAAGCGAGCTAGCCAAATATGAGAGCAAGCGAGCGAGCCAGATATGAGAGCGAGCGAGCCAGATATGCGAGCGAGCCAGATAAGAGAGCGAGCCAGACAAGAGAGAAAGCGAGCGAGCCAGATATGAGAACAAGCGAGCGAGCCCAGATATGAGAGCAAGTGAGCGAGCCACATATGAGAGCAAGCGAGCAAGCCAGATATGAGAGCAAACGAGCAAGCCAGATATGAGAGCGAGCGAGCCCAGACATGAGAGCGAGCGAGACAGATATGCGAGCGAGCGAGCCAGATAAGAGAGCGAGCAGACAAGAGAGCAAGCGAGCGAGCCAGATGTGAGAGCAAGGGAGCCAGATATGCGAGCGAGCGAGCCAGATAAGAGAGCGAGCCAGACAAGAGAGCAAGCGAGCGAGCCAGATATGAGAGCGAGCTAGCAAGGCAGATATAAGAGCGGAGCCAGATAAGAAAGCGAGCCAGACAAGAGAGCAAGCGAGCCAGATATGAGAGCAAGGGAGCCAGCTAGATGTGAGAGCGAGCGAGCCAGGTATGAGAGCGAGCCAGATAAGAGAGCGAGCCAGACAAGAGAGCAAGTGAGAAAGCCAGATATGAGAGCGAGCGAGCCAGACATGAGAGCAAGCGAGCGAGCCAGATATGAGAGCGAGCGAGCAGATAAGAGACCAAGCCAGACAAGAGAGCAAGCGTGCGAGCCAGATATGCTAGCGAGCTAGCCAGATAAGAGAGCGAGCCAGACAAGAGAGCAAGCGAGCGAACCAGATATGAGAGCAAGCGAGCAGCCAGATATGAGAGAGAGCGAGCCAGATAAGAGAGCGAGCAAGACAAGAGAGCGAGCGAGCTAGCCAGATATGAGAGCAAGCGAGCGAGCCAGATTTGAGAGCGAGCGAGCCAGATATGCGAGCGAGCCAGATAAGAGAGCGATCCAGACAAGAGAGCAAGTGAGCGAGCCAGATATGAGAGCAAGCGAGCAAGCCAGATATGAGAGCAAGCGAAGCGAGCCAGATTTAGAGCGAGCGAGCCAGATATGCGAGCGAGCCATAAAAGAGAGTGAGACAGACAAGAGAGCAAGCGAGCGAGCCAGATATGAGAGCAAGCGAGCCAGCCAGAAATGAGAGCAAGCGAGCCAGCCAGATGTGAGAGCGAGCGAGCCAGATATGCGAGCAAGCCAGATAAGAGAGCGAGCCAGACAAGTGAGCAAGCGAGAAAGCCAGATATGAGAGCGAGCCAGACATGAGACGGAGCGAGTAAGATATGATAGCGAAGCGAACCAGATATGCGTGTGAGCAAGCGAGCGAGCCAGATGTGAGAGCGAGCAAACCAGATATGCGAGCGAGCTATAAAAGAGAACGAGACAGAAAAGAGAGCAAACGAGCGAACCAGATATGAGAGCAAGCTAGCAAGCCAGATATGAGAGCGAGCCAAATAAGAGAGCGAGCCAGACAAGAGAGCAAGCGAGCGAGCCAAATATGAGAGCAAGCGAGCCAGCTAGATGTGAGAGCGAGCGAGCCAGATAAGAGAGCGAGCCAGGACAATAGAGCAAGCGAGCGAGCCAGATATGAGAGCAAGCGAGCGAGCCAGATATGAGAGCGAGCGAGCCAGATAAGAGAGCAAGCCAGACAAGAGAGCAAGCGTGCAAGCCCAGATATGCTAGCGAGCAAGCCAGATAAGAGAGCGAGCCAGACAAGAGAGCAAGCGAGCGAGCCAGATATGAGAGCAAGCGAACCAGCCAGATATGAGAGCGAGCAAGCCAGATAAGAGAGCGAGCAAGACAAGAGAGAAAGCGAGCTAGCCAAATATGAGAGCAAGCGAGTGAGCCAGATATGAGAGCGAGCGAGCCAGATATGCGAGCGAGCCAGATAAGAGAGCGAGCCAGACAAGAGAGCAAGCGAGCGAGCCAGATATGAGAACAAGCGAGCGAGCCAGATATGAGAGCAAGTGAGCGAGCCAGATATGAGAGCAAGCCAGATATGAGAGCAAGCGAGCAAGCCAGATATGAGAGCGAGCGAGCCAGACATGAGAGCGAGTGAGACAGATATGCGAGCGAGCGAGCCCAGATAAGAGAGCGAGCCAGACAAGAGAGCAAGCGAGCGAGCCAGATGTGAGAAGCAAGGGAGCCAGATATGCGAGCGAGCCAGATAAGAGAGCGAGCCAGACAAGAGAGCAAGCGAGCGAGCCAGATATGAGAGCGAGCTAGCAAGGCAGATATAAGAGCGAGCCAGATAAGAAAGCGAGCCAGACAAGAGAGCAAGCGAGCCAGATATGAGAGCAAGGGAGCCAGCTAGATGTGAGAGCGAGCGAGCCAGGTATGAGAGCGAGCCAGATAAGAGAGCGAGCCAGACAAGAGAGCAAGCTGAGAAGCAGATAGAGACGACAGAAAGAAGAACAGCTAGAGCAGAGAACGACGAGCAGAAAAGAAGCAAGACCAGACAGAAAGAAGCGAGCGAACCAGATAGCAGAAAAGCAGAGAAGAGAACGAACAGACAAGAGAGGCAAAGAACGACAGACAAAGAGAAGAGAACGAACCAGATAGAAGAAGAAAGAGCAAAGAAAAGAAGAGAAGAAAAGAAAGAAAGAAAGACGAAAGAAGAAAGAAGAAGAAGAAAGAAGAAGAAAGAAAAAGAGAAAAAAGAAGAAGAAAAAGAAGAAGAGAAAGAGAAAGAAGAAAGAGAAGAAAGAAAGAAAGAAGAAAGACAGAAAGAAAGAAAAGAAAAGAAAGAAAGAAGAACAGAAGAAGAAAGAAACAGAAGAAAGAGAAAGAAGAGAAGAAGAAGAAGAAAGCAGAGAAAGAAGAAGACAAAGAAATAGAGAAAGAAAGAAAAGAAAGAACAAGAAAGAAAGAAAGCAAGAAAGAGAAGACAGAAAGAAGAAAGAAGACAGAGAAAGAAGGAAAAGAAAGAAAGAAGAAC